>NW_019396379.1:0-90118 GCF_000591075.1 Eurytemora carolleeae | reverse complement strand
TTTGCCCCCCCCCCCTTAAGAGCTTCTAGGGGGGGGGGCAAAATTTGAACCGTAAATTCAAAACATTTGACCTTCGATATTTTAAAGGTATACATTCCAATATATACCATATATATACAAGGACTACTTTATCTCTCCATCAAACAAATTACTAGCAGAAAAAAACAGCGAATTTATGTTTTTAATTATACTCTTCGACACTCTTTAGTATCAGATTTGAAAAGTGTGAGAGCTCTGAGTTCTAGACTATAGGTCTAGGAGGGGCACTACGTCCCGCTTGCCCCCCTGTATATGCCCTTGAAAAATAACTTTTGAAAATGTCGTAACGGTTTTTCAGATCATTAACGGTGCAGGCCGAATTAAAGCTTGTTTTTTAGTACATATATAAATAGTGGTAATGGTTTGCCAAAAACTCCAAAATTAATCCATAAAAAATCGTAACAGTTTTTATCAAATTGACACTATAGAACTTGGCCGTCAGCAAATTGTAAAAACAAATCTTTAAAAGAGTTAGGCGGATGTCCCCCAAATTTTCCAGGGGGGGGGGTACTTCCCCCCTTTCCTCCCCATGGCCGCCTCTGTTATACTTGGTTTGCTTAGACTACTGACTGAGTAGTGAGTATAGTGACTATTATAGTGAGTACATTTAATACATATGAGTTTTAGTAAGGAGCACATCGTAAAAAACGTGATTTTGGGGTATATAATGAAATAATTGAAAATTATTAAGTTATTTTTTAAAATAAAAAAATGAAAGCTATTTGGTTAAAAAAAATATATTTTAAAATTTTGAGTCTACAAAAAAAGAAATATTTAATCCCCCTCTCGATTCCAGATTTGCGCAGAACACCAAATTGTAGTTGTAAACATCCTCACTCCTCAGCAGTCAGCACTAGTAGACACCAGTCGCTCCTATACTGACAATACAACTGTGATTCTGTGATCAATTACATGTACTGTTTGAAATGTATTTATAAATTGTAAGACATTAATCACATTAAATTTGCATATGTTTCTACCCTCGGCCGTATGACGTATATCGTGTCAACTCGGTATATTCCTAGAGAACGATTTTTGGACCCCTCCCCGCCCCCCCTCCTATCAATTTTGTACATGGATCTTATATGTTAGACATGGATATAACTGACCATGTGGCCGCAGCGCTCGGCCCCCTAGCCTGTCTGCCGCAGCGCTCGGCCCAGAAAGTGTCTTAACTAACCTAACCCACGTGGCCGTAGCGCTCGGCCCCCTAGCCCATCCTAGCCGCAGCGCTCGGCCCAGAAAGTGTCTTAACTAACCTAACCCACGTGGCCGTAGCGCTCGGCCCCCTAGCCCATCCTAGCCGCAGCGCTCGGCCCAGAAAGTGTCTTAACTAACCTAACCCACGTGGCCGTAGCGCTCGGCCCCCTAGCCCATCCTAGCCGCAGCGCTCGGCCCAGAAAGTGTCTTAACCTAACCTAACCCTAAATAATGCTAAACAAATACTAATTTCGTCATGTACAAAATTGATAGGAGGGGGGGCGGGGGGGGGGGTCCAAAAATCGTTCACCAGGACAGACCCGGCCCCCTAGCCGCAGCGCTCGGCCCAGAAAGTGTCTTAACTAACCTAACCCACGTGGCCGTAGCGCTCGGCCCCCTAGCCCATCCTAGCCGCAGCGCTCGGCCCAGAAAGTGTCTTAACCTAACCTAACCCTAAATAATGCTAAACAAATACTAATTTCGTCATGTACAAAATTGATAGGAGGGGGGGCGGGGGGGTCCAAAAATCGTTCACCAGGACAGACCCGTCAACTCTGTGAACCTACCTCACCTACCTAGTCAGCAGTTTAGGCTCCTCCCCCCCGCGTTGTTTGTTATCCTAAAATGTGTACTGCAGTTTCTGGTAAGAAGGTAAATTTTGTCAATTGTCTCGTTGTCAATATGTCAAGGTTGTTTAATTTTAAGTATTCATTATTATTTCATTTTTAAACTCTGTAATATTTTAAGAATTTTAAAATGAGTAGAAACAAATCTTCTAAACGTAAGCACTCGGTCCATTGGTTCCGCAAAGGACTGAGATTGAGTGACAACCCAGCTCTGCTGAGAGCTATTCGAAGATGTGAAACCTTTCGATGTATCTTCATCTTGGATCCATGGTTTGCGGGATCATCTAACGTTGGAACTAACAAATGGAGGTAAATATAACTAAATTTAACATTTAAGGAATTCTAATTGACTGTTTATTACAATGGACATCCGTTCAGAATTAGTACACATAGCTATTTGTGGACCCATCTCCCATTTTATGACTCCCNCCCCCCCCGGCCCCGACAATTTTTTTGCTTTACAATTCGATGATGGTGATGGACCAAACCTCTGAAGAGTAAAAAAGTAGATGTTAGTTCCACATTCATTTAAAATATATTTCGGTCTGGGTTGACACTCGTCAGTTCTTAAGATTGTTTCCGTCACTAAGGTTAAAAACAAACAAACAGTGCCAGTCATATAGAAATCATCAAAGTTATAATGTCTTTTTAAGTCAGTTGTTAGGCCGTGCCCCTAAGACGAACCAGGGATTCCAAAATATAATTTTTAAGTCGAGAATCAGCGAAATGAATGTTGACATTTTCTTAAACACTTCCAGGTTTCTGCTCCAGTGTCTTGAGGACCTTGATAACGGGCTCAGAAAACTCAACTCCAGATTATTTGTGGTCAGGGGTCAGCCTGCAGACGTTCTACCCACACTATTCAAGGTTTATATATTTATTTGTGGTCAGTGGTAAGCCTAAAGATTGATTGATTGTCTGATTGATTGGTTGATTGATTGATTGATTGATTGATTGATTGATTGATTGATTGATTGATTGATTAAGTAACTACATCTAGGCATGGGGGACGACATATTTCACCTTTGAGGAGGATCCAGAGCCCTTCGGTCGAGTTCGGGACCAGAATATTATGGCGATGTGCAAGGAACTCATTGAATCTTGAAATCTGTTTCTAGTATTCATTATTTTCCACATATGATATCAGATATATTTATGTAATCTGAAAATAAAAAGGTCTAGTCTTCATTCGTTCTCATGGAAAGCAGCAAACATAAATTGCTTTTAGTTTTTTTATTCCATTGAAATATTAAAGTTTTTCTTGCAGTATGTGCACTGTAGCGTGTGTATTCTTTATTATATCATATCTGTTTGGTTCCATAGTAGTAAACCTATCGTGCGAGAATTCCTATTATTACACGGTTAGGAGAAGAAATTTCAATGTTGTTGGCTTCCTAGCGTCTAAGAATGCTTATTTTTACAGTATGTGTAGAATTTACATTCTTTAATGCTCAGCCCGTGTAAGAATGGAAATTACTACACGTTCAGAGCCTAAACAAATGTTTATTCTTACACGCTCCGAGCATTATAGAATGGAAATTATTACACCAGTTGAAGAGTATTCATAATATCATATCTGTTTGGTTCCATAGTAGTAATTCTATTGTGTAAGAATTCCCATTATTACATGGGTTAAGGGAACAATTTTTTAGTTTTTTTATTGCAAACCAAGTTTTGTAAGATTTTGCAAATCTCTGCATATTTCAAATAACTGTTTTCTCCTTTATTAACTAAATACTGAAGAACAAGCGCCTTTACAAAGTTCCAATTTTCAGTTGTAATATTTGGACAAATAAGACAGAATTAAGAGGTTAGTTTAATAAACTAGTTATTGAAATACCAATGTTTCACAAACTTTTAGTGGGGTCCTAGCACTCAATAGCAATAAAAACAAATCTTAATTTATAAATAGAAGACCATTTCATTTCTTGAACTGGTTCTTGATAGATAACCTGCTATTCTCTCCTCTTTTTAGATGATTTAGGATCCACTATCCAGCAAACGAATTCTTCTGTAAATGATTTCACTACTTTTATCAGTAGGTTATAAAATCCACTACTATTCTCTACCTTCTCCCCATCTTAAAACTCAGGACACTTGAAAAATCAAGCAAATGCATTATAAATTGGTAAACAAACTGAAATAAGGAAACAATCACACCACATGCATTATTTTCAAATGAAGAATCAACTTTAAAAATAAGAGCTTTTAACATTTTAGCATTGTAACATTAGAAAATTAAAAAAACGGCGATAGTCAAGAGCATCAATGAAATATAAAAACCTATTTGCAACCCTTCACAATGTCAATTGCTCCAACTTAAAATAGTCGCAATTTATCAGTTTTAAGTTTTAAAATCTAGTTTCTTGGGTATGTACTCATGGAACCTCACAAATATGATATAATACCAATCTTTTAAGGTAATTATGGAATTATTCTTAAACTCGTTGAAATAATCTTGATGCATTCTTTAACTCAGGCCTGCGGGCTTCGTTAAAGAATACATCAAAGAATTCATCTCGTTTAAGAATTTCCATTATTACATTTTTTTCCTCATAAGATTATCATAGTCTTTATAGTTTTGTTCTACGAGTAGAAAATATTTAAATATTCAACGCACGTATACAGGAGATGGGCATTGTGGTAACAAAAGAGCATTCACACACACTCTACAACTTAGAGAAGTATTATTATTATTAGTATTATTACTTTTAAGATCATAACTATTATTATTATTTTAGCCTCCCCCCCTTTCAGATACAGCTCAGATCCCTCTAATTCATAAACAAAGATAATAACAAATTTTATGAACGAGTAAATTTTCTAAAAGAAATTGATTTCTTGCCTTTTATAACCGTTTTATATATTTTAAGTTTTAGAATAAATTTCTAAATTAAGTTTGGTCGTTGTGATATGTGATATACAAGAAGCCTCATTTTTTCAAACTGCACCCTTTATTAAAATTCCTGATATTTAATTTTTCTAAATTTTTTTTCCCTTGTTTAGAATAATCTACAGAAACGGCGGGAAGGCGCCCCTGACTTATAAAACATTTCAAACAATTATTGAGGTAGGGTTTACTTTTTCCTTCCGTCAGTGCTTAGGATCCATTTAATTTTGATGCGGATCCGGATCCTGGATACGCACTAGAAAAAATGGATCCAGATCCAGGGCATGAACATTGCTTATAGATTTATTGAATTTTTTTAACAAAGCAGAATTGTAAATTTTTTTTTTCGCTTGTTTTTATACTTAAACTTGATTAACCATCCAGAAATTATGAAAAATTTATAATTTCTCGTTTTTTCTACTCTCAGATTTAGATTTTGAGAGTAAAAAGTAATTTTTTTACAGTTTTTGGTTGATATTTTGCAAATGGATCCGGATCTAGGAAGCCAAAGTCATGCGTATCCTACGGATCCGGATCCTAAGCACTGTCTTTTAAAACCCTTCTTGAATTTAAATTAGAAAATATAATCCATATCTAACCTTGAACCCATAGTAGTTTGTACATTTTATTTTTTCTTCAAAATATTGGAATAGTTCTTCATGTTTCGCAATCAAATCAAAATTTTAAAAAGTCTTATATCCCGTGTATAGTGAATATACTCCAGATTATAAATCCATAATTTTCCTTGATCCCTGATATATTCTAGGGTATGGATCCATAATTATCCTTGATCCCTGATATATTCTAGAGTATGGATCCATAATTATCCTTGATCCCTGATATATTCAAGGGTATGGATCCATAATTATCCTTGATCCCTGATATATTCTAGAGCATGGATCCTCCGTCTAAACCTGTTCCAACCTTGACCCTGCTGATGCTCGGAACTGGGATTACTCCACTTTCAGGAATCCAGTTTTAAAAATTATCCGAGTTTTTCAAATTAAAAAATGTACGGAACTGGCCTCATCTCATTCCTTGATCTGCTATCTCTTCAAACTCATTATTAATCAGTAGAGTAAAGGGCGTTATTTGGTTATAGTTAAGCATATCTTTTCAGATTTTTAGGAAAAACACCTAGAACTCACTAGTCACTTTAGTTAAAGAGAAATTGTTTGAAGAAATATACATTCCAAAGTTTGAAGATATTTGAGTAAGAAGCCGAAGAAAAAATGGAAATGATTCATCATTGGTTTAGATACACAGGTTGCTTTAAAGCATATCCAACTGCTGTATTTGGTCATATATTTCACTTAGGTTGGTTATAAATTGTGTTTTTTGGTTATAGCGTTAAACTTCACTTAGATTGGTTATAAATTGTGTTATTTGGTTATAGTGTTATATTTCACTTAGGTTGGTTATAAATTGTGTTATTTTGTTATAGTGTTAAACTTCACTTAGATTGGTTATAAATTGTGTTATTTGGTTATAGTGTTATATTTCACTTAGGTTGGTTATGAATTGTCTTATTTGGTTATAGTGTTAAACTTCACTTAGATTGGTTATAAATTGTGTTATTTGGTTATAGGGTTAAACTTCACTTAGATTGGTTATAAATTGTGTTATTTGGTTATAGTGTTAAACTTCACTTAGATTGGGTATAAATTGTGTTATTTGGTTATAGTGTTACTGTTAAACTTTATCATTTAACACTCGTTAAAGCTGTTACAGTAAAAATGTTCATAACAACACTTTTTCAATTAATCTATTCCTAACAAAAAACGTTTAAATTATTTTTCACAACAAATATTAACATCCAAATCCGACAAGAGTAAACTTCAGAAAAAAAATTAAAATTATTTGATTTTAATATTCTTCACCCTAAGCACCAATAAATATTGAAAACCTTTTCTACGACATTAATCTTTCTTCCTCTTCTTACTGAGGATCATCGAGCTGTTCAGCGAAGAGTATATCATCTAGATGCTCAGCGAAGGGAGGATCATCAAGCTGATCAGCGAGTGGAGGATCATCAAGCTGTTCAGCGAAGAGTAGATCATCTAGATGCTCAGCGAAGGGAGGATCATCAAGCTGTTCAAGGTGTTCAGTCCACTTGAAAACAGTTCCTGGCATGATCCAATTGTTGGGAGCTAGTTCATTCCAAGGAAACAATCCAGTTCTTGCACATATATTGTCATCCCTGAGAACTTTTCAGTGGCTTCTCATAGCTTGCTGACAACAAAATATTTGAGCAAACTGGACCCAACATGGTTGGTTTAAAAATATCATAAAAGATGTTTTAATTCAACCTTAGTACTGTTTCATATAAGTGTTAAACTATAACCACATTCAGCAATTTCATGTATAACCAAATACCGCAACTTGCGAAAATATTTATATAGTTTTGTAGTATGCATAACTTTTGATATGCAATACTTAAACATTGACACTTAAAATTTTGTTTATTAAACAATCAATAAACCCTACAAAGCTTGAAATGCATGTTTTAGCTCTAAGATTTCAAAAATGCATTATTTTGCATATTTGCATATAAAAAAATTCGCGACTAAAGATTTACAAACCTGATAATAATATTTTAGTATATTTTGCAATGATATTAGGGTTGAAAGATGGGTGTAACCAAATTCAGCAATTTTTTATAAACCGATTTAAATTAGTTCCGAAAGTTCCCCTTTTTTTTGGTGCTACAAATGATGAAATAAAGCCATTGATAGAAGGAAAGTATCGCTTGTTGGTTTATTGATAGGTTTGGGGCCGTAACTCTGGGGGTAAGGACGAAATCCTCTCTTGCAAAAATTTTAGTCACGGGCCTAGCTAGGTTTATAAATGCCGGCCTGTTGATACATAGAGAGATACTATGGTTGATTTATTGATAGGTTGATTAAATGCCGGCTTGATACAGATACAGAGATAGATACTGTGGTTGATTTATTGATAGGTTAATTAAATGCCGGCCTGATATAGATACGGTGGTTGATTTATTGATAGGTTGATAATATATTGACAGATTGGTTGACAAATAAATGAAGCATTAAGTGTTTGGGTATTTCCTCACTATTAATTTTTGGATTTATCGAAGACGACCATGATGAAAAGTATGGGGTTCCCACTTTAGAAGAACTAGGATTCGACTGCGATCATCTTAAACAATCTGTTTGGGAAGGCGGAGAGACTGAAGCATTATCAAGGTACACCTAGAGTACAGGAGATATCAAGGTACACCTGGAGTACAGGGGGTATTAAGGTCCACCTAGAGTATAATGGATATCAAGGTACACCTAGAGTACAGGGGATATTAAGGTACACTTAGAGTACAGAGGATAATAAGGTACACCTAGAAGGCTCGAGTATAGGGGATATCAAGGTACACCTAGAATACACGGGATATCAAGGTACACCTAGAGTACAGGGGATATCAAGGTACACCTTAAGTACAGGGGATATTAAGGTACACCTAGAGTATAGGGGATATCAAGGTACATCTAGAGTACAATATAGTAGATATTTAAGTAAAACCCAGAGCTAAAAAATTATTAAAGCGTAAACAGAATTGATTGGTGTTTCATAACCTGTTAATGTTATTATATTGCAGGGTCTTCTCTGCAATTATTCTATGAAATGGGTGTTTTGAAGTGTTATAAAAGGCCTTAATCATTTGTTTTTCTACCTAGGGGGTTTTTCAGTTATTGAAGGAACGCTAATATTTCTTATAACAGCCTTATTACAGCTTTTTATACATGAGAAGATTATTTATTTACTAATTATAGTTTACATGTAAAATTAATAAGATGTTTCCATTTATTAAATTTATTTTATTTTATTAAATGTTCTCGTAAATGATTTTGTAAAATGAAACTTGTATTACCAATGTGGAAAATACTCTCGAAATTAGTGATAGTGAGAAAAAAATATCGAGTGGTTTAATTTAACTTATTTTTGATAAATTGAACATGTTTGGAAATAATACATCGTTGTGCTGAAAACACTTTTTCCTATTTTCCAACAACAAATTTTTTTAATGATAATATCTCTTTTTATTCATATAATAAAACAAGACATTCGTATGTATGTTCCCTAAAGCCGCCAGCCAAACGGCTGAACCAAATGAGCTTAATTTTTTGTGGACACTCATGGGTAGCCTGGGGGTCATAAAGGCTAAAAAAAGAATTTTCTTTAAACATTTTTTTTTACCTAAAATTTTTTGAAATATTTTTTTTCCCACGGGCAACGCCAGGCCCTTCAGCTTGTTCTCAATAAGACTGGGTGGGGGGAATATCAAGGTACACCTAGAATTCAGGAGATATTAAGGTACACCTAGAGTAAGGGGATATTTTAAAGCACACTTAAGGTACAGAGGATATTAAGGTACACCTAGAGTACAGGGGATATTAAGGTACACTTAGAGTACAGGGGATATTAAGGTACACTTAGAGTACAGAGGATAATAAGGTACACCTAGAAGGCTCGAGTACAGAGGATATAAAGGTACACTTAGAGTACAGGGGATATCAAGGTACACATAGAGGACAGGGGATATCAAGGTACACCTTGAGTACAGGGGATATTAAGGTACACCTTCAGTACAGGGGATATCAAGGTACACCTACAGTACAGGGGATATTAAGGTACACCTAGAGTACAGGGGATATCAAGGTACTAGCATTCTCAGCAATTACTCACCTAAAATATTTGATTTGATTTAGATTGGAACGGCATCTGGAGAGAAAAGCCTGGGTGGCATCCTTCGGTCGTCCTAAGATGACCCCGCAGTCCTTGCTAGCTAGTCAAACCGGTCTCAGCCCCTATCTCAGGTGCACCCCCCCNCCTTGGACTCGTTCCGCATTTATCTTTAAGGGGCTGTGAGCGTAATTTCAAGTGACCCTCCATGCGAAGATGGCAATGCCCGATTCACAACGGTACCCTTAAAAGATTCGGCTTTAAGTATGAATTAGATATCGCTGTTAATAAATTTAAAAACTGATTATTTACAATTATGGGTTCTCTAAAAAAGTGAATGGCGCATTTCTACTCCAGGAAAACCTCAGAGTTTAACACTTTTAAATTAGAAAAATTACATTATCTTGCACACTATTGATCTGGGTCAATAAACATAATTGAGAATAGTTCTGAAAGGGAGTATCCGGTATATGCTTTTCAGCCTTTTTTTTGCATTTTGCAATGGCAAATAATGGCTCTGACAGAAGATACAAACATGAACCAATCTTTGGTTAACAAAGGGTTAAAAATTTAAAATAACAAAATATATATAAATGTAAAAAATTTAACATTAATTAGAAGAATTTTTAATTTAATTTTTGCATTAGGAATTTTTTTAATTCTTTTATGCTAAGGAATTTTGTGATCGGGGTCGGGGCTAAATTAAAAAAGAAATAAAATGCCCTTACAGTAAGGGATTACTTCCAATCTTATTTAAAATAATCCTACCATATTATTGTCACTAATTTTGCTCTGTATACTTCAATTCATCTCCCAACTAGGCCGAATTAAATTTGTTTTTAGTTCGCTAGATTTAACTATTTCAAAGAAAAAAGGAATGGACGAGGTTTTGTATGTGGTTCGGATGAGAAAATGAAGCGAATGTAGTTCTGATGTAGAAATGATGTGGTTGGCCTTCATTCATGATAGTTATGCCCTTTAAACCAAACCAAACTTTGAGGAGAACTTGAATTAAACCCTATATTTTCCGTACCTAACAGTTGATCCTTGTTTAGGTTTGGGTGTTTATCTACAAGACTGTTCTACCATGCCTTGTCAGATCTCTACAGAAGAGTAAGAATATTTAATATTAGCTCAAGTGTTCGGCGTTGCCTGTGGAATTTTAAAAACACTTTAAAAAATTGAATTTTTGAGAGAGAAAAATAGCCCCATGGGTTACATGGATTTCCTAAAAAAATCAAACAGCCGTTTGGCCAGCTTATAGCTACCGTATATAGAAATATATTTATACAGAAGCTTTATTATATAGAAGATTAAATAATATAGTTCCAGAATAAATTTTGATATGATTTTAAAAGTTCTAATTGGTTGGTTGATTGATTGATTGATTGATTAATTAATGATTGATTGATTAGATAAAGAAGTGTGACCCACCCCTCTCTCTTCACGGTCAGCTGCTCTGGCGAGAGTTCTTCTACTGTGCTTCAACAAAGAATCCAAATTTCGACAAAATGGTCGGAAACCCTATTTGCGTTCAGGTACAGTCTCAATACCAGTGCTTAGGATCCATTATATTTTGATGCGGATCCGGATCCAGGTCATGAACATTTCTTTTAGATTTACCGAATTTGTTTAACAAAGCAGAATTGTCAATTATTTTTCTTCCTTTTTTCTATGTTATAAAACTTTATGAACCAATTAGAGATCCGGAAATTTTAATAATTTCTCTTTTTTCAACAGTTCAAATTTAATTTTTTAGAGTAAAAAAGTTTGTTTTTGCAGTTTTTGGTTGACATTTTGCCCTTGGAATCGGGTCCGTGGATCCGCATGTTGTTGCAGATTCGGATCCAGGAATCCAAAATCTTGTGGATCCAACAGATCCGGATCTTAAGCACTGCTTAATGCCAGAGGGATGTATGTTTTCTTATCATTCCCTAGTATTTCATGAATGTTTGTGCTAAGGAAAACAACATGTTTTTAGCGCTGAAAAGGGGGGGGGTGGGGGGGGGAAGCTGAAATAAATGAAATAGTGAAAAGTATAATGGGGATGATTGTTAGATGCTAGGTCCGTTTTCTAATTTAGATACCCTGGGATAAAAATGATGAAGCACTCGCTAAATGGGCAAATGCACAGACAGGTATTTTTTTTCTTTAAAAAATCGTTGAACTTTTTATTGTCGTACTTTTCCTAACGAAAGTCTTTATTTTTATTTTTCAACGCATTTTTCTCTTTTCTCGTCTTTATAATGATATTTTGACGATATTTTGTTGGTTTTTGTAATTTTCCTAAAATAATAGAAACTAATTTTATTTTTCAAACGTTTGAAAGCTTGGCAGATCAGTTTCTAACGCCTAATTCTTCCGAACAGATTGAACAGATTGATTTAGGGAATTCATCGATTAATTTAGCAATCGATCATTCTAGGATTTCCTTGGATTGACGCGATTATGACGCAGTTGCGCGAAGAGGGTTGGATTCATCATCTTGCGCGGCATGCGGTCGCATGCTTTCTTACTCGTGGGGATCTCTGGGTGTCTTGGGAGGAAGGGATGAAGGTTCGTAATATTTTTTAAATTAGACATTCTGAGAACATACTATATTAACAAAAAATGAATAAAAGATTAAACTTTTGTGTAAAATTGGTCAAATATATAAATTAACGTCAGGTATATATTTTTCTGTAAAATTGGTCAAATATATAAATTAACGTCAGGTATATATTTTTGTGTAAAAGTCAAATATATAAATTAACGTCAGGTATATATTTTTGTGAGCAGATGATTAAAAATTGACCTATCAATTACTATAATCATCATCAGACAGTTTTTTTTAGAAAAAGAAAATTGAATTATATTCATAAAATGAATGGAAGATTTGTTTCGTTGGTTGTAAAAACGTCAATGATCCGGAAAACGTCATCATGAATATTTCATCAAGTTCTGCTGATTTATTTAATTCAAGAAAAATTTACAAAATCTTTTTATTTCATTTTTATGCTTAAACTTAACTTGCCTGTCAAGAATTTTGATTTGAACCCGACTGGTTCAGCCGTATAAAACTTATTTTTGGGATATAAACCAACAAACATTGAAACAATACCAAATCAGACAACGCAAATTAAGTGGTGTTACTCTTTTTAACTAAATCTGATAATCATATATATAATAACGAAATATCAAATTACACTCGTTGATTTATTTACAGAGCCATTATTATCCAATTGAGATATTATTTATAATTTAATAATCAAATAATTTTCTTAAATGCAAATCAAGTTTCGAAGGTATATAAATATCTTGTCCTGATTGATTGCAAGTTGCAACAACACAAGTTTTAAAGTTTAAAGTAGATTAAATATATTTTTTATTAGAGAAAAAAGACATGCAAGAAGTATCACAACACGCAAAATGTTCAACTTTTTATTATATTAATGATTTGTCAGAAATAATATTTTTTTTTAATCCGAAGGTTTTTTCTTTCTCAAAATAGAGTTATGAAATTCAGGCTTAAATTATTCCAGTGCCAATATTTCAGCCAAAATGTGTCCAGTGTTCGGTAATTTGTCTTCAGGGGGATTACTTTTTTTACATGGGGGGGGGTGGGTCACAGCTATCTTTCTTTTTAAGTTTACTTGAAGTCTTGAATTAAGCGCCCCACTGATAGGGACATTGTAGATACATCTTTTAGATCTTCCAGTCTGGTACATTAATTTTTTATTCAGTTTCCTTCTTTTTAATCCTCAGACTAGCAGAGTTTCCACTGTGTGTATTGGCTTTAAAAGGAACCAACCGATTTGGGCATTTTTATTTATTTTGGCAATTGTTTATTGAGTTACAATGGACATTTTAAACCTTTATTTGAGGAACTCATAAACAGACATTTAAAACCTTTTTTTTTAATTACTAGTAAATTGATTAAAATTTCCTTTGTAACTTATATCTCTTGGATAGCTTAACACAAGGTCAGATTTTATGAATGCTGACTGCCCTGCTATCCAGGTGTTTGATGAGCTGCTGCTGGATGCTGACTGGAGCGTGAATGCTGGTTCATGGTTGTGGCTTTCCTGCTCCTCCTTCTTCCAGCAGTTTTTCCACTGTTATTGTCCTGTGAAGTTCGGGAGGAAAGCTGACGCTAACGGGGACTATATCAGGTTTGAGACTTGGCAATGGCCTATCTAGAAATTTATATAAAGGGGGGGAGGGGTATATTCGTCGATAGTTGAATTCGGCTTCCCTTTTTTTATTTCTATAAAAGCTTTATGGCTGACATTTTTATTTCTTTAAACGCTTTATGGCTGACATTTTTTATTTCTTTAAAAGCTTTATGGCCGACATTTTATTATTACTTTAAAAGCTTTATGGCTTACACTTTTCTTTTCTTTAAGAGCTTTATAGCTGATAAGTTTTTTTCTTTAAAAGCTTTATGGCTGACATCTTTTTATTTCTTAAGCTTTAAGGCTGACTTTTTTATTTCTTTAAAAGCTTAATGGCTTATTTTTTTTTCTGTAAATTTTACGATTGACATCTTTTTTTACAAGACATCTTTTTATTTATAAAGCTATACAGTGATGACTAGAAAAGTCTGGAATAGTAAGACGACCTTTAGACTCAAGTGTCTACTTTAAATACTCCAAAAGTATAGGACAAAGCAATTGTGCGGTGTAAACAGACCAATTTCAATTAATTAGGGATTTGATGAAAAACTATTTGCATTATTAGTAAAACTATTCGCTTTAAAACAACATCAAATACACTTAAGTACTGCTATAAAGTCGTCTTCCTACTTCAGAGTTTTCTGGTTATCACTGTATGACTGACATTTTTTTTGTATTATTCATTAATTTTTGTTGAAAGACGTTACCTACCGGTGCTGAAGAATTATCCTACCCGGTATATTCATGAACCCTGGACTGCCCCGGACGCCGTTCAAAAATCCGCTAGATGTATAATTGGCCAGGTAACAAAACAGTTTAGAATCTGTTTTTTACAGACAAGATTGTTTGAGACTTCGTGAATGATGAGGAGATTTACATTCTGTTCAATTCAAATTTAATTTTTTATTGTATTTTTCTGAACAGTGAACAGTTCTTTTGGTTCGAAAGATTTTTATAATCTAGAAATATATGATTACTACTTTAATTATAGAGTGGAATATCCGATTCACAATGATACCTTTAAAAGCTTTGGTTGATTAAGTATAAGTTGAATATCCATGTTTCTCTTTTTTTGAAAAAATGATTATTTTTAATTGTAGTTTATCTGCAACATACAAAAGTGACTTGTGTATTTTAACTGTAGAAGCATGGGAAGGAAATTATCTGAATTAAACACTTCAAGCTAGAATTACGATGATATCTTCCACTTTATTGATCAGATAAACGTTTTTAGGGTACCATTGTAAATGTATGGTGTTTTTAATTTACGACGTTTTCTTTAATCTGGTGTACTCTGTAGGACTACCCTAAACCAATCTGTCATCATCCTGTTGTATCAAAAATCAACATGGAGCGGATGAAACAAGTTTACCAGCAGCTAGCTCACTACAGACAGACTGGACAGGTAAGCAGGGGGTATATATTTGCCTGGAATGATTGCCCCCCCCCCCCCCATTAAAAGTCATTCTTTCCCTGCAATATTAGGAACGATTCCTTGGGTGAATGTTTCGTTGGAAATTATAAAATTATGGACAATACTTATGTCACTAAGACGTGTCCTGGAATTCCTATTTATACATAACCTTTTAGGTCGCTTCACGTCTCCTGTATGAAATTTGTTAGACGTGCCCTGGAATTCCTATTTTCTTCAGAACTCTTAATTTGTCATTTGTTTAGACGGGCCCCGGAATTCCTCAGGATTTATTGAATCAGCTGCCCAAGACTCCTAAGATCCCTAAAGTACCCAATGTTACCGGAGGATCAATGGGACCACCGAATCCTCCGTCAAACGAGAAGAAAAAGGTAATTTTTGAAAATTATGCTTTTACAATTCGAAGTTTTATAATTTTTTTTACGTAGGAGGAATCCAATTATTTTGATTGAGATAGTTATCAAGATGGTTTACCAAAGATTTTTTATAATGAATATAAATTATTATTTAGATTTGTTGTAAAATTAGATTTGGATATTTCAAATTATCTATAAATACTTTCCGATCTACTAGTACATACGGCTTTACTTGAATTTGAAGTTTTTTAATCCTTGGATGAATTTTTTAGATTTTTTCATGTTGATGCCAGAACCTCAATTTTTTAGAGTTTTTGTTCGTATATTGGAAATTTAAAGCTGATAGTTGTGATGTCCTAAAACAAACACTGTTTCACAACCAAAAAAGTTGTTTTCTCTGATGTATTGCAAAAAATAGAATGATTCCCCCCCCCCCTCCCCCTCTCGCTAATAACGTGCAATATACCCCTCTATGCACGAATTGGCAAGAAAAATGAAATTCAGCAATGTATTGCAATAAATAAATATTAAATCAAAACCTAAAGGTAAAGAAACCTTGGAGCTAAATTTGCTCCAGAAAGGTCACAAAGAGTGTTTATTTTTTCAATTATTACAGAGAAAAGGGGTGTTTAATACTAAAGTAAAACAACAAAATTTAAAAAATCGAGGGGGGGGGGCAGGGGTTACACCCCATCCTGATTTTACTAAAATTTTATCAGTAAGAATTATGAACGGGGTTAATTCCAAATGACTGGATTATATCAAATCTGATTGGAAAACAATGAATACTAGCAAATATTCTATTATCCATATCTAGGACGGATATGACTGTATGGATCAGCCGGAAAGTAGCTCACAGATCCAGGAACAAAACTGGATTGGGAGCTGCGAATCCAAGTTCTCTGATCAAACCTGGATTAGATCTAAGAGTCAGGATTGGGTTGGAAACCCTGAAGCCAAGGTTCAAGACCAGACATGGATCGGGAGTAGTACTCCGATTCCTAGAGCATCAGTACTAACAGATCTTCAGACAACCATAGACAACAAGGGATTTACAAACTTAGAGTTTAAAGAGACTGTCAACATTATTTTCCCTGAGTTTTAACTTTATAAACTTTCAGTAAGAGTTGAGTAAGAGTTTAGTTTTACCATTGCAGTTTTTCTTGTTTCAGTTCAGATTGCGTCGCAGGGATTAGAGGTTATCAGATTGTTTAATCGTTTAAAAAAAACTCAAAATTGTTCACTAGCACGCACCTCTGCCCCTTTAGTAAAAGTAAATTCAACCTATATGAAGCATAAAGTCTGACCGCGTCAACCTTGTTGCACCGGCTAGTCCTGTCCATAGAGCTAGGTACAGTACAAACTGCGACCGGAAAGGTTGACCCGGCTCGGAAATTCAAATTTACTATGGCTCCCCGTGCTAGTATATAGTTTTATTTTTTTATTTTAGAAGTAATAAAGTAAGTTTTTGCCGTATGATCCTTCTATTTTATTTAGAACTAAATATTGTGAAGGAAACATAAAATTCATTTACGTATTTCTGAACACCCTTAGATTCTCTTCTGGGCTTTTTGAAAAATTATACTAGAGCAAAATTTGGAGTCTTTTTTTAACGATTAAAAACCCTAATCCCTGTTTTATTGGGCCACCCTGTACGATCTCCCCCCCCCCCCCGGGACACATAAGATCTCTCTCGGAGTTTTTTGACGGTGGACAAAATCGGGAACGTCTGCTAATTATTTATAATTTGAAACCAAAAATTGTATGATTTGATACGTTTCCAATTATGGCTCAAAACCAATCAAAGTTATTTTCTCTTGTAAACAGCTCAATTACAGGATTTCTAGTCAAAATAATCTTTATATCAATTTCGTTAAACTTGGAAGCGTAGTTTTTATTTCAGGGTGGATCAATTTATAGATTATTTCAGTTAAAATAATATTTTTAAGCAAAATTACCAAAATTGAGAGTTTCAGTTTCGTTTCAACACAGTATCAAACAAATGAAGGTGTATTTAAAAGTTTACATACAAACAAAATTAGGATTATGCTTCTCTGAATTGGTTACTTATAATTACAAAAAATTGTAAATTTATGCTTACTTTTTTTAGATGTCTGAATCTTTGCGTCGTGGTGGCAACCTTTTATATTTCAAATGCTGACTACTTCTAGTCGAATACAAATGATTGTAATATCAAAGGGTTATGCTCACTGAGATATAGACAACCCTGAGTTATCAAATTTCTATACAGCTTCAACTTTTAAGTGTCTCAACGCCTTGGCCTTTGGTTCTACCTCACAAATCATAAATACTTTTTTCTATATACATTTTCTATATACATTTTCTATATACATTTTCTGTATACATTTGAAAAATACTATGTCTCTGTTTCTAGCTTAAGTTCAAAATGAGTAGTTGGCAAAATACTGCTCGATTTTTTTGTGAGAGCGTGCACATCTTGATTTGCAGTGTGCCATCATTCATCAGGTTGCAGAGTAGAGTTGCCAAATATGAAATCTCCTAGATCAATGTGTACAGTACAGTACACCTTTAATCTTCCTTTTAATCAGAAGATATTTCCCATAATTGCGCAAAACAGAATAACGAAGAAGCGGAATAGCGAAATGAAGTTTGCGAATATGATTGCGCAAAATGCTATTTTTTCGCTCAAAAATGTTAGATTAGGAAATTATCTTTCATTAGTTAACAACTAGGTCTTGAGTTTTGAGAGCAAAAAGTTTTTTTTAATGCAGGTTTTATTTCATATTTTGTTCCTTAGAGCCTACTATGAAAGCCTGCGCAGTTTCCTTTTTTGTTCTAAAATGTCAAAAGTTTGTTATTTGTTGACCAGGAGTGTACACGACGAGCTGAGGAACAAGCGTCCATCTTATCTCAGACCGGGGGGGTCATCGTGTATGAACAGTACAACGGGGCAAATTCACAATACATTCCGTATATTCAGGTAGGAAAACATAAACATATATTTGGAAATCTTTTTTTGAGAATTTTTATTGAGCCGCATATTTCGGTTACAAAATATTTTTTTATTATTATTTTCAAATGTAACACTGTTTTAAAGATTTTCATTTTTCGTCAATATAATGAAAAATTATTATTTTCAGGAGAGAAAAAATAGTAGTCAATCAACTTCAATTCACCAGACCTCAGGTACAGAGGATCAAAACAAGGCCCATGCATTTCCAAAATTTTATCGATTTTGCTTTAAAAAATACATGACAACCCCCCCCCTCTCCCAAAAAAAACTGACTGTAACTCCTGTAACCTTTAATAAAATTTTTTTTTGCTTTGAATTAATACCTGTCTGATGAGATCATTGAACAATGAATGAGTTCTAGTAAAATCCCAAAAAATTATTCTGTTCTAACTGTAAACTATTCCAGATTGTTTGCCTGTATTATCTGTTTTAACTGTAAACTATTCCAGATTGTCTGCCTGTATTATCTGTTCTATCTGTAAACTATTCCAGATTGTCTGCCTGTATTATGTGTTCTAACTGTAAACTATTCCAGATTGTCTGCTTGTATTATGTGTTCTAACTGTAAAATATTCCAGATTGTCTGCCTGTATTATCTGTTCTAACTGTAAACTATTCCAGATTGTCTCCCTGTATTATCTGTTCTAACTGTAAACTTTTCCAGATTGTCTGCCTGTATTATGTTTTCTAACTGTAAACTATTCCAGATTGTCTACTTTTATTATGTGTTCTAACTGTAAACTATTCCAGATTGTCTGCCTGTATTATCTGTTCTAACTGTAAACTATTCCAGATTGTCTGCCTGTATCATCTGTTTTAACTGTAAACTATTCCAGATTGTTTGCCTGTATTATCTGTTTTAACTGTAAACTATTCCAGATTGTCTGCCTGTATTATCTGTTTTAACTGTAAACTATTCCAGATTGTCTGCCTGTATTATCTGAAGATATTCTACTGCCTATCTCCGACCAGGCCCGCCAGGCGCGCCAGTATGTGGGTAGCCAGGAAAACCTGTCAGTCGGGAAAAATCACACACAGAACATGTCTCTTATGTCACAGGTCGGTCAATGGTCATACAATGCCTGTCATTTCGAGTAAAATTCTAAAATGATTTCCAATTTATCTATGGTCTATCCCACACCCTCTAGGGCGATTTGGAAAATAAGTCATGATGCTTGGTTCGTTAACATTTTAGCTTTTAACTGCTGCTTTGAAGGTCGTCATTTTTTCATTTTATTCAATAAAAATAATGTTCGCAGATTTAAATTGGTGCATTTTCTTAAAATATAGAATTTGGTTTTTTTTATTTTGACTGTCCATAAATATTTCCTGTTGTCTTGTGAGTTGCCACAAAAAAAAAATGGGCCTGATAGGTTCTGCCGTTTTGACGTTTATTGGATAGAAACAAACAAACTGAGAAATGGACAGACAAGCCAAATTTATAAATAGATATTGTGACAAAACAGTCATCCCCCCCATGACCCCCTAAAATACCCTGGGGGGCGGCGTTATTTGTGATTCGGAAGTAAAACGGGCGTGGGTCGCCTTCCCCCTATCATCCATCACTGAAAACATTTCCATGGCTTCTTGATGGGCTGCATCCCCTTTTTAATGGGTTCTTCTTGTAATGATGATGTATCTAGGTTGATATGATGTCTCTAATGGGGAGAGGAGAACCTTCACAAGGACTGATAACTTCTACGGACCAGTCCGGGGCTACAGACGATAAAACTACATTACAGTCAAACACAGCGGGCTCACAGTCAGGAAATGAAAGCTCCGGGTTACAGACCGGGGTTATCAACTCCTGTTTACAGACCGGGGTTAGCAGTTCTGGTTTACAGACCGGGGTTATCGGGTCTGGATCTGTGAGCGACGGGGTTGAGGATATTGGAGTTATTTGTCCCGGTTCATCACAATCATCAACTGAAAGCCGACATTATAACCCGGCACTAAGGTTAGTTCATTGTAATTTGTACCCCACGTTTTATTGAAAGCATTTTTCACTGGGGGGGGGGGGTTAATATGTATAGAAGATCGTTCAAAGATATCAATAAGTGTTTCATAGATTTTGGGTGGAAAAAAAACTTAATCCTCATATTCATGTAATCTCCATTTCTTGGAATTCTGAATATTATATTATACTTTACATATACATTGTAGAATTGTACAATTGTAAATGCACACGCCGTACTTCACTAACACCCCACTGTTCAGTGTGCACAATTTCTGTATCCCGGATATTCATGAAAATATAAAAATAATTCTCTAAATATTTCTGCCAGGTTGGGGGAGTTAAGTGCTTTCTAGTCGGAATTTGATAGATGACATTGTCACTGATGTAGTTACAACATCGTGAAAATGAATGGGTTGGTTTTATTGCATATAAAGACGTTTTATCCTGCATTTAGGTATTGTTGCTAGAGCTCAGTGTGGGTTGGTTCACAATTTTTAAAAAACAACTTTGGATAAAATAAGTAAATAAAGAGCTTATTTAAAATACCCCCAAGCTCTATGGACCCCTAGGTAGTTCAGAAACTGTGCTTGGATAGTTTGTCACAAACTTTCAATGTTTTGGGACTTAAAAGAGATTCCACAAAAATCTCGGAATTTCTACAAATTTCATTTTTTTTTTTTCTGGACATTTGCTTTTCTTACAATATGCCTGAATTTGACTGTGAGAGAAAATATGCATAAAACGAACAATTAACTATTGTTTTTGGTTCACTTTTCCCTTCATTTGCTCTGAGGGTACAAATGCATTTACAGAAGACAGTTTGAAATGTTGGAAGTTCACAATATAAATAACGAAGTAATCCATGTCCCAGCACTACCCCTTTAAAACTACTTTTTATAATTCGTTTTTTTTATTTCCAGGTATTCAGGGTATAATGAAGAAACACAGAATGAATATTTCCCGCAAAGTAACGAGTAAAAATCTCATCACCTAGATCCAGTCCAACCAGCTAACTGGAAATATCGATCGAATCTGATTCTAAAAAGTCGTAAGATCAAGAAAGACAAAGGAAAATAAGTATTGCCCCTGACAGTATGAGATATTATGGTAATGGCCTAATTTTAGCTTATTGGGAAAATATATCATTGTTTGAAGAAACTTGTAACAAGAACAAAAAATGCGTCCTATCCCTCCTGAAAAAAATACGTCCTATCCCTCCTCTGAAAAAATACGTCCTATCCCTCCTGAAAAAATACGTCGTATCCCTTTTCGGTAGAAATACGTCCTATCCCTTCTCCTGAAAAAATACGTTCTGTCCCTCCTAAAAAAATACGTCCTATCCCTCTTACAGATAAAATATGTCCTCTCCCTCCTCTGAAAAAATACGTCCTATCCCTCATCTGAAAAAAATACGTCCTATCCCTCCTCCTGGGAAAATACGTCCTATCTCTACTCCTGGAAAAACGTCCCAAGGGGGAATCCTTGAAAATATTTTGTCCTTCCGTTCTGCCTTGTTATTAAAAAGCTATCAGTGAAAATAGAATCCTGTCCCGAAATAACCTTCAGTATAGTAGGTTAGAATCAGTATGAAATAATTACATTTTTATTCATTATAACTCTTAAAGCTGATCAATGAATCCTCTTTTATTTTTATGTATATTTTAAATAAGTTAAATGAACAGATTTGTTTAAAAAGTCATAATACTCATTTAAGTCGTCATGTCAATTAATGACTGGAAACTTGAAAATATTATCTTATGATCATAGATTTAATTTATATATTATATGAACTAGATTGACAATATTTGGTTAGAAAATTAAATTATTGATATTTACGGTTTAAAGATCATTTCTGAATTCTCATCTGTTTTTGTAACCTATGTAATATGTATTGTTTTGCACGCATGCCGTACACTGAATTCACCACGATGGAACAAGTCTCAACTTTTGTATTTTTTTTTTTCAATTAGATTATAATGTTTCTCAACTATTTCACTTATAATGTTTCTTTACTATTTAAGTTATAACGTTCTTCACTAAGCTTTAACACTTCTTAACTTAGTTATAACGTTTCTCAACTAAGTTAAAACGTTTCCTAACTAAGTTATAACGTTTCTCAACTATTCAGGTTATAACGTTTTTCAGCTAAGGTAAAACGTATCCCAACCATGAAGTTTTCCTGTGGGGGGAAAATATGATTTTTTATAATATTTTTACAGGATTACCCATAAAGGAAGCTTGAGAGACTATTTAACGGAATTTGTTAGGTCTTTTCTTTTTTTTGTGTGACAATTTCTGAGAAATAACATTATAGTATTAATTTAACACATTTGGACAAATTCAACCTTTAGTTTGTTGTATTAAAAAGTTATTTCGTATTGATAGTCTAATACTTTCTGGGTTACCCTGATGTTTTTTCCTCCACTTAAAACGTTAATAGGAGTCGAATGGATTATCAAGTAAAATAGGTGGCAACAGAGAAATGGACTAATTATACACCACGTCATAAGTGTCAAATATAATTCCCTGACTTTAGTTGACATGTTTTTTTAGATTCATTAAAAAAGTGGGAAAACATAGAATAAAGAACACATAAAATTGCACTTTATTTTACTGAAAGATGAGGACTTTATTACAAAATTATCACTATTATTAATAATTTTGTCTGAAACAAAAAATACAGCTGTACTGAGACCTGAGAGTGTACGTTGCCATCTGTTTTACTAGTATCTATGATAGTAGTAAACCATTATGATTTTACCCCGGAAGTTCCTTTTAAGATCTTTAAATCCTCGTATCTTTTTTATAATTATTTTTTTCTCTTTTTTACTCAAATTATCGAAGCTTTTTAAGCTAACTTAACAACAAATCGTTTATTTTTATTGAGGTTGAAGATTAAATCTGTCTGATTGAAGATGGAAAGATGGAGCCATAAAATGTATCCAAAAGAAATTCTGTGTCTATACATTCTTTGGAATGTATAATTTATCCAAAGAAATTTATTGACAAGCTTTAATTCTGTTAAAGTTTTTTAACAAAACTTTGTTTCCACATCCGCCGCGCTCTTTGTGATTGTAAAATTGTTAGGTATTTAACCACTATTGAAATATATAATTATGATGCTGTAAATGTATGCATATTTATTTGTTAATAGTGTAGCAAACTCTCTTGTAAGCTTATTATTATGAGATATTTTAGTTGAGTCCATGGATTGAATATATACCTACAAGTGCGACCTCGTAGTTACCCATGAAAGACGAATTGAAACTCTTATTAAAGATGACATTGTTACCTGTAATTCAAGTACAGGGTGTCCCAAAAAATATGGGAATTCAGTGACGAATTTGATATCGTCTTTGTTATGAATTAGCATTGTAATGCCTAATTTCAAAACCCATAATATTATTATGTCTGCTAGAGTTTATTTTATGTAAAGATCTGTCTATAATGTCTCCGCAAGTGCAAATATATGCTAATGCAAATATATGTTTCAAATGTTACAAATATAAAATGGTTTCTAACTCTCCTACCTTTTTTATCTACAGGGTGTCCCAAAAAACATGGGAATTCAGTGACGAATTCGATATCGTCTTTGTTATGAATTAGCATTGTAATACCTAATTTCAAAAGCCATAATATTATTATGTCTGCTAGAGTTTATTTAATGAAAAGGGTAAAAGACTGAAAAGATGTGTCTATAATGTCTCCGCAAGATGAACAGCGAATACGGACAGGTTTACTCTGTTTGTATACTGTAATTTTCTTGTTTTACTAAGTACAACCGGTTGCAGTCAAAACATAAACAAACAAAATGTAAACATAGCAGACGAAACTCTTACAGATTACAGCTTTCTCAGTAGGTATCACTCTACTAAATCAAAGAATTATTCATAAAGACGATATCGAATTCGTCACTGAATTCCCATGTTTTTTGGGACACCCTGTAAGTGATTTAGAGATGTAATTACAGCAGAAGTTCAGGTTAAACTGCCCATAGTCCCTATATAACTTCGTATCTGCACAGTGCAAAAAATGTAGATCTGAAGCCTATAATAAGACTCATCTCTAATTCAACTTCTAGGTTTACAAATCACATTATACAATACGCACAAGATGAACAGTGAAGACGGACAAGTTTACTCTGTTTGTAGACTGTAATTTTCTTGATTTATTAAGTACAACCGTATACAGTTAAAATAAACAAACAAAATGTGAACATAGCAGACGAAACTCTTACAGATTACAGCTTTCTCTGTAGGTATCGCATACAAACTAAATCTAAGAATTATTTAAAAAGACTCGAATTCGTCACTGAATTTCCATGATTATTGGGACACCCTGTATGACGATTTTAAGGTTTAGGTCTTCTGCCGGGAAAGTTAAATGTCGTCTTTCAATGGCATATTTAATGATTTGGCAAAGTAGGAAACAAGATTACAGTTGCAGCGAATTATGAATATAAGGTAACAGACGGTCGCTAGGGCGGACACGGGGGTGGTGTGGCGGAGTACCTTCGCACCCCCCTGACGAGATTTGGAGTCGATAAATGTTCCCTATTTGATCAAATAATGTCAATTATTTGATAAAAATTTGATTATTGTATGTGCCCCTTTTTTTGCAGTTATTTGAAGGCCGGAATTATTATATTAAATATTTAAAATAAACTTGTTCAAATCAAATCATAGATCCGATACATAGATACATAAAATTAGGAACAAAAACAGGTATTTTGAGCAATTTAGGATTAGGAACAAGGTTAACAAAAAAGAACTATGAACATTATAGGTTTAAAAAAAAGGAACAATACAATAGAACAAATGTTGGATGAGTTAGGAACTAAAAAGGAAGAACTATATTAGGAACATTAAATGAGGACAGGGAATAGAAATAAAGGGAAAGGAAATGGCGCTGGTCTGGCATGGGAAAGCCAGTCGCACCGCTTTGCAGACGAGTTCGGTACTACCTACACTCTTTTGGTGCAGACACACACATGACTACAGTCAAGGAAATTGCAGTACAATGTCGTTAAATAAAATTAAGGCATATTAAACTTATTTTTAAGTAAACAATAAACAGATGTACTCTCTTAGACTGCAAATACCGAGATTCTTACGTACTGTATAAACCTACAGTACACACCTTTGGTTCGGTAAACTTTAAACACACTCTTTTTGTACAGACACGCATACATGACGTTTCCGCCCCCTGCAGAGGAATATTGACTATTGAGTCAGCTTGGATCACATGCACTAAGAACATGAGAACAAAAACAATAATTGAAATTCATAATTTGAGGAATAATAAAAAAGATGGTTAAGAAATTAGGAACAAAAATAAAGTATTTTAAGACAGGGATTTTAGGTCTAGGGACACAGTGTTAGGAATAGGAAGAAAAATAGGAACATTAAGCAAGTTGCAAGTTAGGAAAAAAATGAAAAAAACTAGGAATCAGGAACAAAGTTTAAAGAACCAGAAACGTAATTCGTAAAACATGAAACATGCGCGTATGATGTTACATCCTACAGCTACAGGTTTATTAAGTAAGGATAAAAAATGCAAACATAAATCATGCCCATTGTGCAAAAACGTCATTCATACTGTACATGAATTTGGAACCTAGTCATAAATAGGAACATAAAGCAAGATTCGCAAGATAAGAACAAATGAAATTACTGGGGAAAGTTATATGCATGCAAATTAGGAACAGTATTACAATTTTGATAAAGAAGTAAGGCTGGAACATTACTATATGCATATGCAAGTCAGATAGGAACAATATTAAAATATAAGTCTTCCCCAGGCCCGTGTCCAGGGAGGGGTGCACGGGGTCATGTGCACCCCCCTTCCTCCTTATGGGGGTGCAATGGCGAATTTGTACCCTCCCCCCTGTTAAATGATTTGTTTGGTATAATCTACTCCTGAATTTTTTTTGCATCATTCTGTATAATGTATATGGGCTCCAAAACAATTGCTAAATAAAGCTGTTTCCTCAAACAAACAAAATAAACAGACATACATGAATCATGATTGTATAAACAAATAAATAAATATATGTTTCAGTATATGTATCAATAAATCAGTTCCTTGAATTTTGCAGAAAATTCAAGCTTGTTTTCATACCAAAACTATAAAAACATACCGAAACAACCTCCCGCCTCGCTCACTACGTTTTACTCGCTGATCCTGGGCGACCTGTGTCCGAATTTAATGAATTTAAGCCGCGTTTTAAATCACCTAAAAACCGGTTTTAATTAAGCGTCGGCTTAAATCTTAGAAAACCTAATACAGTTTCAAGTGGAACTAACCAAATTTGAGCCGCGGTTTAAATTTAAGCCGCCGCTCAAATTCTTTAAATTCGGCCTCTGGGCCCATTAAAACACCTCAGAATTTTTCGTTCTTATTCAGAGATTATTCTGATGCTATGAATTCTCGTCCCCCCCCCCCTAAACGGACGTATCTGAAATCTATTCCTTTGTGGCTCAGGAATTTACAACATCATAATTAGAAGAGTACTTTGTTTGATATCAGCCATACATGGGAAATTAGTCATGAAATTAGTGCTAGTTCTTTGTCCAGCTGCAAATATTTTGACTGTTCTATGGATGGGCAAAGAACAGTCATGATCTAACGATTTTACTTGATGAACATAAGATCCATTCCTGCCAGTACTTCATAGTCCAGCCTCATCCTGGAGCACGTCGCACTAACATCAATGATAGTATGAAAGTTGTGGTTGCTGTTTGTATTCTATAATGTGACAGAGGAGTAAAATATTGCAGAATTAATCACTAATTTAGATTAACATGACTTGGATTGATCAGAAGGCGTTTTTTAAGATTTAAAAGCTTTAATTTAAAGTTATTGGCCTATCTTTAACAACTTTTACTTTAAAAGTTAACTAGGTAAAATCAATATGCAGAGTCCTCTAGCGGTTAAATTCTCAACTTGCTTTCCGTCATTCTCAGGAACTATAATTGCCTCAGGCCTGGAGTAATAGGTAAAACGTACCGGGCGTCTAAATTAAGATTATTATTGCTAAGGTGCGTACCAGAATTCTAGGGCAATTTTGTACAAATAGTGTTCAAAGTTATTGCTCTCCCTCCCCCACCCCCTTTAAAATCACGTAGTTTGACCAAATTAATGTTTTTCAGTCCCACGAAACATGACCAATAGCTTATGATAACCAAAAATTATCGTCAATTTGACTCTGAGCCTGAGCATCGAGCAGGAAGATCGAAAATGTTCTAAAATATCTGTGTAAGCGAAAGTATAAGTATGAGATATACATACGCCCATATTGATTGAGATCCGTAGAAATTAAATTCATAAAATTATTTTTAAAAAAAAATAATTTTAAAAATGTTTCTGAACTCGCGAAAAAACTTTATTGATTATTCTTACAACTCTGAACTCAAAATTCTCATAATTAAAGTGCTTTTTTAGGAGTTTTAAGTCGAAAAAAAACCCGGAATTTTTCATTTGTTGTAGGCAGATTTGCAATATAGTCTTTTTTTGTCCACTCCCTTTAAATTGTTGGATTGTGTAGAACCTGCAGTAAGAATTTCCTGCATGTACTTAGTCACTATCTTTAGCCTGCCATAATCCGTATAATAGTATTTCTGTACTCTGTAGTCCTCTATACCCTTTTAATTCTCTTATAGCCTACAAAATTCCTGTTTAGGCCGATTTTTTCTTCTATCACAATTTATGCAATATCTTGGCAGTTAGTTTTCGTGTACCCATAAATGTCATGTTTTGTAGGTCACATATAAAAAGTATCATGTGATGTATGACAGTATTTTTGAGAGAGAGGATATAAATTAAATGTTCATGACTTTTTTCAAATTTAAAAAGAGAAAATAGCAGAAAATTACAGAATTGTAAACCTATAACTAAGCCATTTATCGAAAGAATTTATCAAATGTCGTATTCTTCACTTTCTGATAATGGAATGTTGCAGATATTTAGTTTTTTTTAATTAAATGATTATAAGCTCTTTAAAACTGTTCCCGCATATGGCTATAAATTTATTTATTTGCGCAAATACTGAGATTTACGTAAAATAGTAAAAAAAAAACATTGAAAAATTGTTAAGACAACATTTCATAAATTCTTTCGATATATGGCTCATTTAGGGTTAATTTGGTATTTTTTTCTTAAGTTGCAAAGTTTCTTAAAAGTTGTCCACAATCATGATTGGTGGGGTCTGAGTGAGAAATACTTCTTTTATTTCAATTTCCTATGATATTGATATATTAACTTTCTAATTCTTTTCTCTGTAGATGGGAGCGCCCCCCTCCCCTTATAGTTGCGCCTCTGTGCAGCATGGCAACGATTTAAAAAACGTCAGATATACGATTCATATAAATTTTTTTAAAAATTGAAAACTTCTTCAGTTGAGCCGTTTCCGTTTAGTAAAAACCTTTTAGAAGTTAATTTAGTTGAGATGTTTCCTCATTTTTTTGTACTAGCAGGGGCGTACAAAAGCTTTAGTGTAGGGGGGACACCTTCATTATTTGTGTGCACACACCTAGAAGATTTTGTGTGCACACCCCTAGAAGATTTTGTGCCGGGCCGTCTAAAAACCCCTATTTTTACTAAATTACGGATTAGTTTTTATCTTTATCAAAGAATTGTATATCTTTCATACTTTAGAACAGAAAATGAGATTTCTCCAAAATTATAATCCCTATAATGTCGTAGATCTTTAATATTTTTAAACTATGAAAAAGCCTAAGTTTAAAAATAAAGTTTACACCATCAGGTTTCAAAGAAATATGGATTATAAAATATAAGTTTGTGGCAAAAACTTAGTTCCTTTCTTGAAAAAGCTTTCCCCTTTTCAAAAATAATTAATCTCCTGCCAGAAATTGAACACCATCAGGTCAGGTTTCAAAGAAATAGGGATTAGAAAAGATGAGAAAACAATTTGTAGGGTTTTATTGCTGAATTTTTGGGTAAAAGCTAAAAATAATTAAAAAGGATGAGAACTTGCCCTTTGATGTCCAATTTATCTTTTCTCTTTTGATTATTAAAATTATTTTTCACAGAAATCAAAATTTAAATCGAATGTCGTCATCATTGCATTAAAATATATGACAACGACTTAACGACTTTTGAAAAACAAGCCCCCACCTTCTGAGCGCCTGGATGGGGGAGGGGGGCCAGCCTAGGACGGCCCTGTAAAAATTGTCCAGAGGTGCATTTTTTCTTTTGAATAGATATATCCAGAAATCAAAAGTTCCCAGCCCAGATATTATAATAAAAGATATAATAAAACATTAATCTCAGTCAAAAACTTTGGATTTAATAAAAGTTTTAAGAAATAAAATCAATGAAGTTCAAAAATGGTCCAAAATAATTTTTTTTTTCTTAGTTTCATATAAATCTATTCAAAAGAAAATTTTAATGATTTCACAACAACGAAAATATTTTAAGCTCCGTCGGAGGAGGACAAAGGGAATTGCGGGCTGAAAATTTGGTTTGGCTGTCTCCGACAGGAGATTCAAGTTGAAGACGACATTTTATAGAGGTTTTAAATTAATGGTTAACAACCATATTTATAAATTAAGAGACAGTTTACAACCCTATTTTTAAATACAGACAAATATATTCGCTCAACTAATTGTGCAACAGTTTAAGTCTCACTTTACATTTTTGATGAATTATAATTACATGTATTTTTCACATTTAAATATAACTAAAAGAGTTTATTTTTTGTTACATCATTATAAAAAGTTTATTTTTTGTTACATCATTATAAAAAGTTTGCATTCAAATATGTATTTCATTTTTTCTTTAACTTTCATATATTGTATATTTAAAGCATAATATGTTTTTAATTTTTTAAACGAAGTTTTTTTCTCTCGCTAAATTCGGAACTAGAATGTTTACGTTTAAAATTTGGAAAAATATTCACTTTAGATTTCTTGGAAGACGACTTTTAAAGTTTCTGAAGATTAATTCACAAGGAGTTAATCAGTTATAACCACACTTACAGGGTGTCCCATGAAACATGACATTTGGTGAATAGTTTTAAATGTCTTCTGCCATATACTGTATTAGACGTTAAAGACTTTATATACTCAAATATATTTAACTTTGAAATCCAAATTAGCTATAAAATGACTGCCATTGAATGTTTTCAATATCATTTTCTTTGATATCGAATAACTTATTATGGAAGAAGACATTTTAAACTATTCACCAACTGTCACGTTTCAAGGAACACCCTGTAGGTTGAGGAGAATTAGTTAAACTGCTAATTTCTTGCTTTTCAATAATTTTTTGGTTCTGGGATTAAATAATGTGCAGTCCTGTTTTATGTATACACTACAAGCTGAGGGAAGTTTATATGTAAACTTTATAATCCTTTCTCTGTTTATAAGAAAATTTACCATAAGGATAAAATTCCTTATTAGTATGGATTTAGTCTTAGTTCAGTGGTAGATAAGTATATCTTCTTTTGAAATCTTTCTGGGAAATAAAATTTCCTGGGAAAAAATCTGTACATATCCCATCCGTTTTAGTTTTTAATACAACCAGGTTTATCTATTCAATTATTCTTTTAAAAAAGAATCAATAAAAATATCGATATAAAAATCATGCTGTCAAAATAAATTTCAAGTTATTAAATAAAACCAAAATTTTTGAAATCTGAACAAAATTCTTCCTATCTCCGGGAATAAAATAATATTGAAATATAGATATACTAGCCTTAGAGGGTGTTTCGCGCCCATCTTCTAAATTAATTGTGAACATGTTCTCTTTGTGTACATCTTTAAACAAAGCAAAAATAATTCGCGGATTTTCACAAAAAATTTCGTGGATTTTCAAAATTTTAAAAAATTTAATGAAGATCGAATTTTGATGGAGACAAATATTTAAAATTTCAATCATTCATAAACCTTCCCTGGGGCTCCGTGAGGTCCCACAAAAAAGTTGGGCCCGATCGGTTCAGCCGTTTTGACGTTTATTGGATACAAACAGACAGACATACTTACAGACAGACAGACAAACAGACAGACAAGCCAAATTTATATATAGATTGGTAATGCCATATAGGGGAATTGTGTTACTTTGAAAATCATATGCATATAAATTGTAAATTGAAGAACATGAAGGCTGCGTATTTTTTCAAAGATCTAAGACAACCTTCAAATAGTAGATCTCTTAATTTCGTGTGACACCCTGTACAATGGACATATTTAGAAAAACAAGCAAAAAAACCTGTTTTACAGTCGATTCTTCGATTTTATTTTTGTTTTCCAATCAAACTGAGTTCCTTCCTCAATTATTCAGCTAAATTTCTTTTCACAGTGTGATCTTTAAATTGGAGAGAATTCAGATTTTACAAATATAAACAAAAATCATTAAAAGTGCAAAATTATTTATTTAGAATTATATGATGATAATATTGTGTAAAAGTTAAATAGAAGATGCGTCAAAAACATCGAAAATCTGTTTCTACAAATATGAATTTTCCTCCTATAAAAAGCTTGTGCTTTTCACTAAAATGCTAAATGTAAGTTTTGCTAACTCATAAAAGTTCTTCCCAAACTGTATCAGTCCAGGTACAACCTATCAAGTATCACCCATGGCCCATGGGGTATGGAATATAAGGGAGATGGAATCGACGTGACCCGCCCTACCATGTGATTATACATGCCTAGCTGACAGTACTCTATTTGAAAAAGAGTTTTAAAGGTCGTCTTCTAATTTTTTAAATATTATTATACAGGGTGTCCCAATAAACATGGGAATTCAGTGACGAAGTCTTTTCAAATAATTCTTTGATTTAGTATAGTGATACCTACTGAGAAAGCTGGGATCTGTAAAAGTTTCGTCTGCTATGTTCACATTTTGTTTGTTTATGTTTTGACTGCATATGGTTGTACTTAGTAAAATAAGAAAATTACAGTACACAAACAGAGTAAACTTGTCCGTCTTCACTGTTCATCTTGCAGAGACATCTTTACAACCATTAACCGTTTTCATAAACCTACTCTAGCAGACATAATAATATTATGGCTTTTTGAAATTAGGTATTACAATGCTAATTCATAATAATTTAATAAAACCGATTTTTTATATATAAATAATATCAAAATTTATAAAAAAAATACTTTAGTATTCCCAATATTTTTGCATCCCAATAAAATTTGTTTGTTAGGCAATATTTTACCTAGCTACTTTTTAAACTTTTTAATGTACATATTGTGGAAGACGATGCCTGGCCTCGTTAAACAAGTTCCACAAGATTCAAAGAATGAGATAGAACGGATACGGGGCATAGTACTGATAAAACATCTACACGTGTGATATCGATATTGACTCTAGTTCTGAATCCTCTAGTAATAAGTTATAAGAAATATATATACTGGAAGTTATTTATGCGTTTTTATTAGAGTCTGACTCACGTCCTCTATAATATACAATAACCTATATAAATAATATAAAAATTTATAAAAAAATTCTTTAGTATTCCCAATATTTTTGCATCCCAAAAAATTTGTTTGTTAGGCAATATTTTACCTAGCTACTTTTTAAACTTTTTAATATACATGTACAATAACCTATTCTGAATTCAATAATTGTAAACGGTATAAGTAAATCAGACAATTATTTCTTATTTAAATGAAGTACCGTCTGAAAAGCAATTATAATCATACGGTTGGCCGGCCGGGCGATTACATATCCTTTATATTCCATTCTTCTTGGTTTCACTATCTAAATAAAGAATCTAAGAACAAACAGTTTTTGAACTTTATATCAAGAACAGTTTGAAACCTGTTATTCAAAAAATATAGGATACATAACTTCTCTTAAACTATAATATTCTGAAGAGAGAAAGTGTATAAATATTAATGAAATCTAGAGATCCACATTCTTCTCTTAATATTATTTATAGTTCTTAATAATACATTCTTCCAGGTAATATATCTTTTCTTTATTTAGAGATTTCATCATTTCAGCAAATATATTTAGATGCGTTATTATAATAATACTAACTGAAGTGCCAGACGTAGCCCGTAGAATTTTGAAAAAGATAGAATTTTGACAACAAAAATGGCAAATTTTGAAGAAAAGAATTCGATTATTTAGTTGACCCTGGCATACCCATAATTTTCTTCAAAAATTTCAGCCAATTTGGTCCAGCTGTTTGGCCAGCTACAGCCAACAAATTTTTTTACATTTTTATTTTAAAATTTTAAATTTTTTACAATATTCTTCAAATATTTATATGATATCAGATGAAAATATTTTGACATTTCTATATTTCTTGTTCTTAATTTTTTTCTTGTTTGAACATTTTTGAAAAAAGAAATTTTGGATATCCTTGCACTATGCCACTCTACAAGAAAGAACTATTTTTAGAGTTTTTTTCTGAGCTAAGCTGGTTTGCTTTCCTTTTTTCTAAACTCTGTATTGTTTGCACATGTGTTATCACTCAGCAACTCATTTTCTTAAACTTTTAATTAGGGGAAAATACATAGAGGGGGGGGAGACCTCTCCTAGCTCCTACTCTAATAGAGGGGGGCCGGGAACCTCTCCTAGCTCCTACTCTAATGTTGTCTCCAATTTTCATTAGAAAAATTGACAGTGTAAAGCTTGACATCAGAAATTCCCTTCCATTTTTTTCCTGTTAGAATTTCTTTTTTCTTCTTGTTTTTTATTTCTATATGCTTTGAGGCCTCTCCAAATAGTTATTTTTTCATCAAGTTGTGGAGCAGGTAGGAGAGAGATAAGGAGGTTTGTAGGAGGAACATTTTAAAGGATTGCTCCCTGTTTTCCCTGTTTTCCTTTCTGATTAAGGGGAATTTTAAGGAAACCCATAACTGCATCCCTTACGTAAAATGGTGAGTTGTAAGCCTTAAAGCCTCATCAGGAGGAATCTTCCACAGCAGTCCAGTCCTCACAGTACATCTAACATAAAAAAAATCTGTATATAGATATATGTAAGCGAAGAGCTTTATTATATATAGAAAGAAATAACCATACTGAGAAGGAATGACAAGGAATGGACAGAATCTCTATACTATGTAGGATAAGAAGGAGCAGTGACAAGGCAACGTTAGAATCTCCTTCTATGCGGAATTAGAAGGAGGAATGACAAGGTAAGGTTAGGATCTTATTATGTATGATAAGAAGGAGGAATGACTAGGAATGACAAGGCAAGGTTCTCTGTGTAATTCCCTTGAGATCATTTCTGTATTTATTTACTATACTACAGTTTCCGTTCTGGAAATACACAAATTGAGTTTAAACCTGACTTTGTCATTTCAACATTATTCAGAAATAAGTTCGAAGAATTTCTTAAATTTAAAATGAAATCTTTCCTTTGATATGAATGAGGCCCTGCATGCTGCAAACTGGGTCGGCCAACACAAGATAATCTAAAACCTTCAATTGTGCAATATTTATAATCTTACACGGGGTCCTTGTCGGAGTGATTTAATCACTAATAAAAAAACTATTGAAATTGTTGAAATAATTATTATTTTAATCGTTCTTGAACATAAAAAAGCTCTTAGCTTTTTAAAATCTATTTTACAATAATTTAATGAATAATATTAATTTGTTCACAGATAGATTTTCATAAATAGATTTTGATTATTTAAGTCGATTAGGCCAAGATTTAATGGACTATAAAGAAAAGCTACTAAAATATTAATATTAAGAGATTCTAAATTTTTAAAATTTCCAATCCCAATAATGCATAGTGTTAAGTATTTATAGAGAAACCAAATCTCTAGGGAAAGTTTCCTCTTAGCATGATGAAATAGCAAAATAGAGTTTTCTTAAATCATTATTTTATTTTAAATTAAAGGATTTACGTTATTCGTTGAAAAAAATCAAATTTAAAATTTGAATACTTTAGTACCCCCCCCCCCCCTCCAAACCTCTTGCAGGTGGCCCTGAAAAACCATTAGCCTGAAACAAGCTCAAAAACTAAAATTTTAAGAATTTTATATTATTATCTTTTTTTCAAACTTTATTTTCAATGTTTTTAATTATTCAATTAAACTTGCTTAATTCTAGACAGATTTTCAAATTGAAACTATCCATTTGTTTTTAAGATAATAAATCCTTTTAAATATAGCCTGAGATCCCATTCATGTCAATTATGCAAATAGGTTTTATATAATTCAGGTGGAAAGGAATTATGCTGCCGGGGATAGGAAGGGAGAGAGATATTTCAGACGTATCATCAATCAATATTTTGAAGGGACGGATGCAATACCGGAGACTAGCTATTTTTCCAATTATCTAACAGAATTTACTCATTAGGACAACGATCTGGAAAGAATTCAACAAACTTAATATTACTTCATGAGATTAAAATAATTCCTAATAATGGATCTTTGTTAGGAACAATTTGAAGATAGGCATGTCTGATTACAACGGTACTTTTTACAACTAAATAAATATGATCAATAATAATAATAATAATCTGTCATTCTTGAAAAGTGTTAAATTCTGATATAATTCTCCATTGTTTCTGAAACAAGAAATGCAAAAGTCACTTTTATATAGAGAGAAACCACTATACAAGAAACTTATCAGTTTTCAAAAACAAAAACATTAATGTATAGTTCATAAAAATGAACATACACACTTTTAAGGGCATTGTATCCACGTAGGGTCACTTGAATTATGTTTACAGCCATACAGGGATTTTTGAAGTTTTGAAAATTATATGAATATGTATGTATACATACATATGTACATACATACATATATATATATATATATATATATATATATATATATATATATATATATATATATATATATATATACAGTAAGATCAATGTGTATGAGATAACATAAGAAAAGGGGTTTGGGTATTATTTACTAATGAACTAAGATTATAGCTTAATAAACATGTTGACTGTTGAGCTTATTCAGGATTAAAGGGGAAGAAAATGGTATTTTTCTTATCTGAACTTTACATTTTTCATTAGTCCTTGGGATAATTAAAGGGACTGTACGCGTAAATTTCAAGTAATCCTCCGTTCAAAGATTGCAATGTTTAATTTACAACGGTACCACCGGCCTTAACCTTCATCTGATCAAAAACTTGAAGATTTTGCTTTTATTGGTTTAATGCAGTATTTAATTCAGCTAATTCCTACGGGGTTTTCTGCAGTATCAAATATCTAATTCATACTTGATCAGACAACAGTTTTAAGGATACCGTTGTGATTCGGGTATTGCCATCTTTGCATGGAAATTTACTTGAAATTACGCTTACAGTCCCTTTAATCTTGTAATGGAAGATTTAAATTCAATTCAAAGAACTATCACATTTTGAATTAATAAATTTGAATAGAAGCGAAGTTTCTGCAAAATTTGACTTAAATATATATATTAATTCTAAAAAAATGAATTAAACACCATCTGCAAAGATCTTAAATATTTTAATAATTTTGATAATGTATATCTCTTTCACTCAATCTTGTGACCAAGACCCAAGAATTTCTAAGGAATCAGTGTAAAGAATTATTCTGAGAAAGGAACTGAGTTTTCCCCACAAACTTAAATTATCTTTTTCATATATCTTTGCAAGCTGAAGGTGTATATCTATCATATTTCAAACTTAATTTATTTGATCTATTAGAATTCATAGTTTGAAATATCAAATGACAAATTTATTGTGTTCAAAAGATACAAAGATTAAAACATCTGATTTTGAGGCAAAATTTTTAAATTTTATTTGTCAAGATTAGACATGAAGCCAAAACTTTTATGTTCCAAATCTCGGGATCAAACATTGATCTCCATCTTCTGCAGATCTACGGATTGATTTAATTCCTTTTCGAAATCCCTTGATGGTCATACACTGCAGGGATATCTTTGATTGAGGGATAAAGTATAACTTCTTAAATTTAAAAGTGGTCAGTCTTGATATCGAGATCAAGCTTTCAAGGTGAACAATATCCCCACAAAAGTGTCGATCTCAGTTCAACCAATTCTTTTTCGTTTTCTTCTGTGGTTCAAAATTTTATCAAGTTAAATTCTAACTGAACAGTTAGTTAGAGATACATCACCTACTTGAAAAATATAAATATCAAAATATTTATTAAAAAAGTGGAGTGGGTGGGAGGATGTAGGAATTATTTCATGATTTTATTGTTGCCCTATATGTACAGAATCTACAGGGTTATCCACAAAGGATGAGACTTCAGAGACGACTGTGTGTACGTAGTCAGTATGTTTCCTTATATTCACGACTGTAAACTGTAAACTTGTTTCTTTCTTTGCATTATTTATTAAGCCATTAAATGACTATATTCAAGGAAGGAGACTTAATTTAACCATGGGGTTGTAATATTATATGAGTTTCAGGTCGTTATTACAGACTCGTTGTTTACGGGTATAACTGTATACATCATTAAAGAATAAAAGAACAATCCAATACAGAGTCTGATTCAGCTAAACAGCTTATTCATAAAAATAATTTAAATATTTTTAAAGAAAATTCATAATCAAATTTTTGTCAGGATTTAAAAAGATTTTGAGGCATTATTTAATTATCAATAATAATATGTTCAGTTTTTTAATGTAAAAATGTTGAACGTGTTATACAGGGAAAGATCTTGATGATCAAAAAAAGTTTTTATTTTACTTATTTGTTATAAGAAAACACTTTTTAATTAACTAACAAAATTAATGGGTTCAATTATTATGTTGTAAAACAAAACATGAGGAAACGAAATTCATTTTATAACTTATTAAAATTATTATATAGATTTCTTTTTTTCACCGTTTATACACAACTAGCTTGTAATTACAGGGTGTCCTAATAAACATGGGAATTGAGAGACGACTTGAATATCGTGTTTGATTTCCGAAAATCAAACATTTGATCAGGTTTGCTGATTTTTCATAAACTGGAATTGGGACAAATTTCCTAAAATCTCCTTCATGCAATTTTGAAAGTAAAAAAATAGTAGACCACATTTTGGAAATCCTGGCACTAATAGTTAAATACTTTCATTGTGATACTACAAAAAAATATGTTTACAAAATAAAAAACCGCATTGAACAAAGACGATATAGAAGTCGTCATTCAATTCCTATGTTTATTGAGACACCCTGTAGAAAAATGTCCCAAAATGTTTGAGAATTTTCACAAGAGATTTATTAACACTGTAGAACAGTAATTACGCAATTACTTTTATAAGTTTACTGAACCCATTTACTTTAATTAGTTTCATTCATTTTCTGAACCCATTTACTTTAATTAGTTTCATTCATTTCCTGAATTAGTTTTTGTTCATTTCCCAAACCCATTTACTTTAATTAGTTTTATTCATTTCCTGATTCCATTTACTTTAATTAGTTTTATTCATTTCTTACTTTAATTAGTTTTATTCATTTCCTGAACCCACTTACTTTATTCAATTTTTATTCATTTCCTGATCCCATGTACTTCTCCTATTTTTTATTAATTTCCTGATTCCATTTACTTTAATTAGTTTTATTCATTTCCTGAACCCACTTACTTTATTCAATTTTTATTCATTTCCTGATCCCATGTACTTCTCCTATTTTTTATTAATTTCCTGAACCCATTTTCTTTTCTTATTTTTTATTAATTTCCTGAAACCATTTACTTTTCTTATTTTTTATTAATTTCCTGAACCCATTTTCTTTAAATAGTTTTATACATTTCCTAAAACCATTTACTTCTCTTATTTTTTATTAATTTCCTGAACCCATTTTCTTTAAAAAGTTTTTATTCATTTCCTGAACCCATTTACTTTTCTTATTTTTTATTAATTTCCTGAACCCATTTTCTTTAAAAAGTTTTTATTCATTTCCTGAACCCATTTACTTTTCTTATTTTTTATTAATTTCCNGGATGGGATGAGAGGAAGGGTAGGGAGGATGGGAGAAGGTGTAGGGGAAGGTTAGAAGACTATTTTATTATCTAGAGCTTGAACATTGGTTGATGTAATCTTAGGAAATAGAATCATTAGAATTCTCCTTCACAAAAACCTGGAAAAATACCAATGGTTAATCTTTCAAGAAAATTTACATAAAAACCTAAAATATTTGTTATTCTATCAATTATTCTGAACAGTTGAAAGTGGTCCTCAAAATAAAATTGGAATTGTATAAACGAGAATCCGCTCGTAAAGCTATATAAACCTTCATTATGAATACATATTTTCGTACACCATGCATATCATTTCATTTTTAAATTTAGTTATATCTAATCTATAATCTCAGTTTTATTTTTGTATTTGAAAAAAAATCAGATACAGATAAAAAAATGGATCCCTCATGTTTGTTCATTACAAAATTTACCAATTAAATATGATAATTCGACCTCCTTAGAAATTACATGGAATTCTTTGAAAGGAAGATAAAATAATAAATTCTTTAGTTTGAATCCTGGAACTCAAATCTGATGGTGCTATTAAACTTATTAAAGCTTGAATTGGCCAACTGCACAAATTTAGATGGAGACTTGGATAATTTATTCTAACTCTTTCACCAGTTCTTCCAGATTCTATAGCTCCAGTATCCTCCAGCTTCTATAGCTCCAGTATCCTCCAGCTTCTATAGCTCCAGTATCCTCCAGCTTCTATATTTCTAGTATCCTCCAGCTTATATAGTTCCAGTATCCTTCAAATTGTATAGTTCAAGTATCCTCCAGCTTGTATAGTTAAAGTATCCTCCAGCTTGTATAGCTCCAGTATCTTCCAGCTTGTATAGCTCCAGTATACTCGAGCTTGTATAGCTCCAGTATCTTCCAGCTTGCATAGCTCCAGTATCCTCTAGCTTGTATAGTTCCAGTATCTTCCAGCTTGTATAGTTCCAGTATCTTCCAGCTTGTATAGTTCCAGTATCCTCCAGCCTGTATAGTTTCAGTATCTGTCTGTAGAGTGTAGACATGAAGAGAAGATATATATTGAAGGAGAACTGTCTGTAGAGTGTAGACATGAAGAGAAGAAATATATTGAAGGAGAACTGTCTGTAGAGTGTAGACATGAAGAGAAGAAATATATTGAAGAAGAACTGTCTAGTGTCTATAGAGTGTAGACATGAAAAGAAGAAATATATTGAAGGAGAACTGTCTGTAGAGTGTAGACATGAAGAGAAGAAATATATTGAAGAAGAACTGTCTGCAGAGTGTAGACATGAAGAGAAGATATATATTGAAGGAGAACTGTCAAAACTTTCAAGCTCATATTAAATCTGTCTGTTCCTGAAAGGGAGTGGTCGCAAATTTTAAAAGTGGGGAAATTATGATTATGAGTCTTTCCAATTTTGATTCACAGTAAAAGCACCATGCATAATAATAGAGTTATCTTCCATTTTATGTTTTCTGGATTTATTCCTGATCAACCCTGTCTGTAACATTACATTCTCTTTAACCAATATTTCAATATTTTAGAATTCTTTCAGATCACAATTTTAGTATTTAAAGAGCATTAACAAAATTCTCCAACCTTTTTTAACTGAACTCTCTGAACTTTTTCTTTTTGTATAAACATAAATTTTTATTAAATATTAATTTTAATTTAATTAGAACTATTGATCTTATTTGCAACAGACAAGCAAGCATTATTGAACTGCATTAAAATATCTCGCAAAAAAATGTCCGATCGGTTTAGCCATTTTGACGTTTATAAGATCCAAACAAAGAGACAAGCTGCTGGTATACAAATTAATGTATTGTTTGTAAATATAAAGGGGAGAGAGAGGTTTAATTTTGTTTTTGAAGTTACAACTTGAAGGTATAGAAAAAGTAAAACTCATGATTGTTCTATGTTTATATTAACTGTATAGAAAAGTAAGCATTCGTGAGAAGTTTTATTTTCCAACTAATTTCACAATAAAGCTCTTTTCAGTTCCAGTACACAACTTTCAATACTTTACCAAGAGAGTACAGGGTATTATTAAGATACATTCATGTACTAAAAATGGGTCCCATTTTCTTTAAAAAATAGAAATCGAGTCGTTGTCACAATCTCAAATTTTCTAATCCCTACATACTGATGGTGTAAACCTTTGATACTTCAAATTTAGATTATTTGATCCAACAGAATTCATAGTTTAAAATGCAGAGGGCTGTTTACGAAATTGCGTTGCGAAGATATAGGGATAAAAAATCAGAGTTTGTGATATACATAGACTTAATTCCTTTTTCTTGAACTGTGAATCATAAACCATAAAAAAAAGATTTGATTCCTCTGAAAAAAGTACTTTTTAAAAAAAATACAACTTTTAAAAACTTAGACTACACGCCAAATAAGTAAAATTATTCTTGAGGAATAATTGGAACACTAATTCAAACAACTGCGGAGAAACTTAGTTAAGAATTAAGATTATGTTTCAAGTAAAGTTTAATGTTCATTTCCATCTTATAAGGAGGAGGGGGGATATTCAACATTTAGAGAATTGGCCTGATTCACAACGGTACCCTTTAGTCCTTTGTAACAAGGAAGATAAAGTAGTTTTCCTGTTTTGAATTTTTCTAAATTTCCGTCCTTTTCTCTGCTGCATAAAACCGCATTATTTTAGATCTAATCGATGAAAACAGGGCCCACTTGCAACTATTTAAAAAGACTCTGTCGTCATTGATTTGGGTTGCTCCGGGTGCAATTTGATAAAGTTAATTGAAGGGATGTGACCTTCATTTAAGGAGGGACATGTCCGATTCCCAACCCAAGGTCTCCCTTCAAACCTTTGTCTGATACTTGATGTGGAAGACAAGCGTGGATTTTTAGCGTGAAACGTTGTAACTTTGGTAATTCCTTCGTTGTTTTCTTGCAGCAGAAATACGGAAGTTAGTTTTGTTGAGAAACCAAAATTGTAAATAATTAGCTTTTATTTCTATCCTGGTCAGACAAAGGTTTAAGGGGTACGAGGGTGTATCGTACATGCCTCTGGTAACGAATTTGGTCTGTTAATGTTCCGCACACTACAGACCCTGAGACCAATATTTAGTTTTCAAGAACTGACTCTTTATAAAGTTGAAGGAAAGGAGAAGTTACAATAAACTTTAAATTTTCAGCTTACGGCCAAATTGAGGATAAACTTTCTTTACATTTTAACACAAGAATTGATGTGAAGCTTCATACTAGAAGTAAAAATATCTATCTATCTTTACTACAAAACCTTTCAACAGATTAAAGTTGATAAAAATAGATTAAAGTTGATAAAAAATACATTAAAGTTGATAGAAAATAGATTAAAGTTGATGAAAAATAATTTAAAGTTGATAAAAAATAGATTAAATTTGATAAAAAATAGATTAAAGTTGAAAAAACAAGTTTAAAGTTGATAATAATACATTAAAGTTGATATAAAATAGATTTAATTTGAGAAAAAATAGATTAAAGTTGAAAAAACTAGTTCAAAGTTGATAAAACTAGTTCAAAGTTGATAAAAAATAGATTAAAGTTGATAAAAAATAGATTAAAGTTGATAAAAAATAGATTAAAGTTGATAAAAAATATTCCAAAACTAACGATTTCGTTCAGCTTATTTTGAAGTTTTGAGACATAAACAAGCAGAAATGAAAGGAATGAGATTTTCCAAAAACTCAAAATTTCTAAGCCTTGTATCCTTGCAACCTGATAATGTAAACCGTTACTATTTCAACTAAGACTTTTTGATCCAACATAATTTATTGTTTGAAATATTAAAGGTCTGCGACATCCAGTTTCAAAGATAAAAAGGAATTATAAAATCAGAGTTTGTTGCAAAAACTCAATTCCTTTGGAGGAGAACATAAAACAAAATGAAAGGGACTATTAATGTATTTTGAAGTGACCTCACATTTAAAAAAGAGGGGTATGTCAGCTTCACAAGGGTACCCTTTTTCTGACTAATAAAGTGAAGATATCGTTGATTTTCTTGCATGAAAAGTGTTAAAGGAACTGAGTTTTAGCCACAAATTCTGATTTTCAAATCACTATATCTTTGCAAACTGATGTGTTTACCTTTGATATTTCAAACTATCATTATTTGATCTAAAATAATTCATAGTTTGAAATATTTAAGGTCTCCGACATTGAAATGCAAAGATATAGGGATAAGAAAATCAAAGTTAGTGACAAAAACTCAATTCCTTTAATCCATTTTCTCACATTGTTTCCACAGTAAGAAATCAGTCACTTTTAAAGAGAAAACCACTATTTGAACAAATGGAGTTGTAAAAATAAAAGCAGAATCAATAATTATTTTTGCTTAAAAGGTTCAAAGGGTACCATTGTGTATCGAACATTCAACTCTATATATGGAGAATTGTATATTTGTATTGCATATGCCGTGGATAAATTTTTAAAAAATCTCTATATTTGATTCAAAGTAGGAAATACTTAATCCTTCATTTGGCTGACAGTGACATCATTATTATTTTTAGAATTCTATTATTGAATATAAAACTAATAATTTAAAGAAAAGAATATAATGATTTTTGAAAAAAAGATTTTTTTCAAAACTTACTCGTTTTTGCATAGAAACCTAATGAATATTTTCTTGTATAGAACCTAGTGATTTTTGGATACCTAAATATTTTTATATGGACATTTAGTGATTTTAATAGAAACCTACTGATTTTAATATAGAAACTTGGTGATCCCAACATATAGATTTAAATATTCAATAAAATTAAATTTAATTGGTTTTAACCGATCCTTTAAGATACACTATTTATTCGATTTATTTACAAACTACATTAAAATAGAGAAAAAGTGTACATCTGCTTGGCACCTCGCTCAGTTCTCCCTGGCTCCTAAAAAAAAGTGAAATGTTTTCCCGTTGCACTTTAACCAGTAAAGAAAATGAAATTATTGATAACAAAATAACACCATGCTTGAGATGCAAATTAAAAACAGCTAACTAAAAATTAGCTTACCTAACTTAATGCCAATATTCTGCGGTCACGTCATCTCCTCAAAATCCCAAATGAGTTTCCAAATTTACTCAACAAAAAACTAGAAAATGAAGGTAGTCTCTCTGTTGTTGTTAATACAGGAGTTGAAGTTATTACAGGTAATGCTGTTGTTAATGCAGGAGTTGAAGTTATTACTGGTAATGCTGTTGTTAATACAGGAGTTGAAGATGTTACTGGTAATGCTGTTGTTAATACAGGAGTTGAAGTTGTTACTGGTAATTCTGTTGTTAATACAGGTGTTGAAGTTGTTACTGGTAATGCTGTTGTTAATACAGTTGTTGAAGTTGTTACTGGTAATGCTGTTGTAGACACCACACTTTGAATGAGTTGTTGAATTGTTGAATCTGAATTTGCTTCATTAAAGCTAAAAGGTAATGTTGACTCTGAAGATATTGGAAGCCTTCTAGAGGCAAAATTGGAGAAATCAGAGAAAACTGTGTTAATCCTACTGTTACTGATACTATTGCTATTTAATCCTTGTGTGAAGTTGTTAACTGTTGAATTGAGGTTGTTTGCGGCAGCAATTCTGAGTGAGTTTTGATTTTCAGTCAGTTTGTTTTGATCTTCTATAGCATTCAAGAGAAGCTCAGAAAAATATAAATTTGATTCATTTTCATCAGTTGCTGGTGGTTGGTTAATTGGGATATTGCCTTGCACTGGACGTTGAACATTGTCATTTTCTGGCATATCATCTAAATCATTAGCCTTTATTAGTGGTTCTTCTGTAACACCAATCTGAATTGATTCAGTGACTGTTATTTGTTCACCATTTTCAAATCCCACAGTTGACTCCATGTTGTCCAAAGTTGTAGCTATTGTTGTATCAAAGAATTCATCAGGAAGAAAAAGAACTGGGATAAGTGCATCAAAGAGAGATATTTTTTCATCAAGAAGCATCACTTTTTGGGTAGAAGTGAAAGATCTTACAGTTGTTGATTTAGGTAATGAACTATTTATCGGGAGGGGAGGTTGTACAACTGTTTTATTTGTATATAGGTTTTCCAAAGCTGAGGTAGGTGGATCCACCGTAAAACTCAGATCAGGAAGAAGTTCTTCAATATTAGGAGTTGTTTCTCTTCTATCTCTTTGAGTAGTAGTAACTCCTTCTTGTAAGGTAGAATTTATATTCAATAGTAAATCAACTATATCAATATTTGAAGTAAAATCAGGAATCAGGTTTTCTTCTGTAGAAGGGACAACTGAAATAAGGACTTTAGAAGGCTTATTTACTGTGTTTGTTGAAATCTTCATATTTTCTTCTGAATCAATATCTATGGCTAGATCAGGGATAAGATTTTCTATAGCATTATTAGTTGTGGCTAGAACTTCAATTTGATTTTCGGATCCAGTTCCAGAAAGGACTTCTGCAGTGTTGTTTACTGAGCTAGTTGGGATCTTCATAATTTCTCCTATGTCAATATCTAAGGCTAGATCAGGAATAAGATCTTCTTTAGCAGGAGTAGCTGTGGCTAGAACTTCAATTTGGTTTTCTGTTTTAATTTCATCTAAAATATCAACATCTAAGATTAAATCAGGAATCAGGGTATTTTCAGTAGAAGAGACTATATCTATTGCCAAATCAGGAATTAGATTATCTTCATTATCCGGTGTGGTTAATATTTCAGAGAGGTTAACTATCATGGTTCCACTGTTTCTTTCAGTTGTGGCATAAATATCATTATCATTGACTTGATTATCTTTCTCATCTATCAATGTTTGAATCACATTAGAAAATTCAGGATCTGATTCAAACCCGTCTATGGTTGTTGGCACCCCACTATTTTCAATATCAATATCTACTGCTAGACCAGGAATAAGATTATCTTCTTTGGCAAATGCAGCTGTGGATGAAACTCCTGATGGTGTAATGGTATTAAGACTTATTTTTTCAGTAGAGCTGATTTTGTTGATCAGATTGTCTTCCTTCTCAAAAATTATCTGAATCCCATTTACAAATTCAGGATCTGATTCAAAGCCATCTGTTGTTGTTTTTAAATCTTTATCTTCTAATTCTTTGTTTAAGGTCAGATTTGGATTATTATCAAAAAATCCAGGCAAAAGATTGTTTATTTTAGTCTGGTTACTTTTCTCTTCCAGGAGTATTTGAATCCCACCAGCAAAGTCTGGATTTGACTCAAATCCATCTGTTGTTGTTTGGAATTCTCCTATATCCATATTTAAGGCTAGGTCAGAGACATGACTATCTTCTGTAGTAGTTGCATCTGTGTTTAATATTTCCAACGGATTTATTACCAAAGTAAACATATCTGTAGAGGTGTTGATCTGATCATTTTTCTCATCCAACAACGTTTGAATCACATCAGAAAAGTCAGGATCTACCTCTAATCCATCTGTTGTTGTTTGAAAATTTACATCCTCTAAGGCTAGATCAGGAATTAAAGTATCTTTTTCAATATTTCTTGCTGTAGTTAGATCTTCTACTCCAGTAGCTAAAATGTTCCTTTCTGTAGAAGATATCCTGTCTTTTGTTGTTGAAAATTCCATATCAACAATGCCTATTGCCAAATCAGGAATAAGATTATCTTCTTCAATGTTTACTGGCAAGGTTAAGACTTCTGATGGATTCAAAGTCATAGTGACCCTGTTTTGTTCAGTAGAGGTATCAATGGTAATATTGATCTGATTTTGTTCTTCTAAAATTGTCTGAAGAACATCTGATAAGCTAAGGTATGATTCAAACCCATTAGTTGTTGTTAGAAATCCCATATTATCGATGTCAGTGCCTAAAACTAAATCAGGGTTTAAACCTGCACCTTCAGTATTTAAAGTGTTTCTTGTCGTAGTTGAATTTATCAAGACTAGATCAGTTTGATTATTTATCTCATCCAGTATCGTTTGAATGCCTTTAGAAAATTCAATGTATGATTCAAACCCATCTGTTGTTGTGGGAATTGGTGATTCACTTGTCAAAGAAGAAAATGTTGTTGTACTCATACTAGCTACAGAGTCATTTTCTATATCAGAGATTTTGTTTTCCTTTTCTATTTCTTCAAGTACTTTCTGGAGAATATTTTCAAATTCAGAATAAGATTCAAACCCATCTGATGACTCCAAGGTTGTATTAGTTTTTGATGAGGAATCAGGAATCTCATTATCAACTCTATTTATAATAGGTTCTAAACCAATAGAAAGTTCAGGAATCAAGTCTTTATCTCTTATTGAATTGGTAAACCCATTGAGAGGAGTCATGTCAAGGCTTGAAATTGTTTTTGGTTTGTCTGAAGTCACAGCAAGCTCTGGAATGAGGTCTCCATCTTTATCAGAGAAGATTTTAATTTCTGTATTTAGATTTGCTGTAAATGCTTGATCATCATTTAGCAAAGTCTGTAGTGATGATGTCCTAATATTATCATCAAAGAGTTTACTGTCTAATGCTAAATCTGGGATTGAATTACCCAAATCCAATATTGAGGTTACTGCTCCTGCTTCTGGTTCTGAGATAATTGTAGTGGTAGTTAACATAGATTCTGGAGCTTGTGTGTTTAGCATGTTGCTCATTGTGCTTTCTGCAGAAGTTCCTGTTAAAAGGGAACTACTTGAAATTTCAGGTAATAATGTTGTTGAATCAAAGTTTCTATCATTTGTTAATGTTTCGTTCCTATTTAGTGCATTGAGTATTGCTAAAAGGGAGTTTGCAAATTCAAAGTCTGATTCAAAGCCATCCAGGGCGTTCAAATCTTCAGCTAAAATTGTTGTTGGAAAATTTGTAGTGGTAGAGGTGTCTATATCATTATTACCTGTGGAAACAGGTTCTCTGTTAGAATCTAAATCTACTTCAAGCTTGGGTTTAAGATTGTCTAATGAACTTGTAGTTTGGGTTTTAGGTCTTTCAGATGATGATATAGCTTCCTTATTAAAGTCAATGTCTATTTCAAGTTCAGGGATAAGAATATTTTTGAAAGTTGTTGATCTGATTGTATCAACATTTACTTCGTTAAAGTCTATTTCCGTATCTGGTTCAAGATGTACAGTTGATGATTCTGATGTTTGATTGACAGGTAATTTAGATGTTGACATTGATTCTTCATTCAAATCAATGTCTACTCCTAGCTCAGGGACAAGAATATTGTTGTTAGGTTTGAAGGTTGTTGAAACAATTATAGCAGTAGGTTCTTGGTTATCGCTTAAATCTATTTCGAGCTCTGGTTCAAGATAATCTGACAAATTTGTAGTTCCAAGATCAGGAACTAGAATATCATTGTTTGAGATAGTAGCAATATTTTCCTCTTTAATGGTTAAGTCTATTTCTAGTTCTGGTTCAAGATATATAGTTGAGCTAGCAGTAAATAATTCTGTTTGGGTAGCAGGTTTTTTAGAGGTTGAAATAAATTCTTCATTTAAATCAATGTCAATTCCAAGTTCAGGGATAAGCATATCATTGTTAGAGTTGGAGGTTGTTGATCTCAATGTAACTGCATGTTCTTGGTTATCACTTAAATTTATTTCAAGTTCTGGTTCAAGATATACTGTTGAACTTGTTGTAGATGATTCTGTTGTTTGTTCAGAAGGCAATACAGACATTGGCAAAGGGACTTCATTTACTTCAATGTTTATTCCAAGTTCAGGGACAAAATTATCATCATTAGAGTTGGTAGTTGTTGATCTAATTGCAGTAATATTTTCTAGGTTGAAGTTTAATTCTATCTCAAGTTCGTTTGAACTTGTACTTGTTGACTTTGTAGTTTTTATAACAGGAACTTTAGACGAAGGCATTGATTCTTCATCAAAATCTATGTTCATTCCAAGTTCAGGGATCAAAATCTCATCCTTACTGCTGGAAATTTCTGGAATTTTAGTGGTTAACAAACTTACTCTATTAAGATCTAAATCTATTCCAAGTTCAGGAACAAGAAAATCCTCATTAAGGTTAGTACTTGATTCTATAAACGCTGTTGTACCTTTATTTGTAGTTGATTCAACCATAGATGTTGATCTTACAGTTGGGAGAAAAAGGGGGGGTAAGTTGGTTTCTGGGAAAACAAAGTCAGTATTATTTGATACAGTTGAGCCTACGTTTCCAAAGACTGTTACATTAAATATAGATGGTGGAGTGACTACCAAGGATTCTGTTGCTGACTCCACAGGTAACATATTTGAAGTCATTCCTGAGAAACTAAATGTTGTTATTGGTATTGTTAAAGTTGATTGTAGGGTAGTTGTAGATGGTACTTGTGAGGTTGGCAGAAAAAGAGGAGGAAGATTTGCTGTTGAAAAGCTAAGCATACTTTGGGTTGTGTCTTGGCTTGTTTCCTTTTCAGTTAAGCCTAGAGGTTTTGCTGTGGAAGAGGTTTCATCTGTGAATATATTCTCCTGTTTATCATTGAAATCTTCTAAATCTAAAGTAAAATCTGGAATCAAATCTTCAACTATAGTTGTAGAACTTTTGACTGCACTTGATTGTGTGGATGATGTTTTAAAGGTTTGAGCAGTGTCAAATATGTCTACAGACAGCTCAGGAGTTAAGAATTCATCATTTAGTGGTTTAAAAGTTGTTTCCAAGTTTGACCCTGAAGAGTTAGGCATAAACGTAGCTGGAGAAGCATCTGATGGAACGGTTGTAGTTGTGAGGTTTGAAATGTTTGTTCCTAAAAGTTCAGATGTTGTTGAGACAGGAAAAGTAGTAAAATTTAAAATTGCCTGATCGTTCAGTTCTTTCAAAATGGCCAGGAGAGCATTGGCAAATGCAAGATCGGGTTCAAAGCCATCTATGGGAATTCTAGATGTTGTGGATTCTTCAGTGGTGGAAAAGTTCAAGGCAAGACTGGTAGTTGTGGGAATTTCAGTTGTTGGTTTAAATTCGTCCAAGTTATCAAGATCAATCCCAAGCTCTGGTTCTAAAGGTTCAGGTGAAAAATTTATAGCAGTTGATTCTGTAGGCTTGCTGGTGGTAAAGAAGTCTGTGATTGTCAAACTTTCAGTTGCATTTTGTGTAGATTGTGTAGATACTTGTAGTATGGGGGTTAATGTTTTATTCAAAAGAAAAAGGGGAGGTAGGGTTGTCTCTATAAAAACTATCTCTGAAGATGTTGATGATGTTGTTGATCCCGCAGAACTTATTAAGGTTGGAAGTGGAGTCTTTTGTGTAAAGTTATAAAAACCTGGCAATGGTGGAATAACTGTTGAACTAAATATAATGGACTGATTTACTTCAGGTTTAGGTGAACTTGTGGGTTGGAATGATGTTGGAATAAAAAGTGGAGGGAGATCATCATCAATGAAAATGATGGAATCTTCTGTTTCCAATTCTAAAGGTACAGATGTTACCATAATGGTACTTTGCTGAGTAGAAGATGTTCCTGTTGATAATTTAGGTGCATCTGATAATGGTTTTAAAGATACTGGAGTTCCTTGTGTTGAATTCTCAGTTGGTTCTGATATTGTAGGTTTACTGCTGGTCACATTTAGAGGTTCAAATGAAAATGCTTGTTCTTGGGTCAAAGCATCCCCAGTGTCTGCTTCCATTGAAAGGTCTGTAACTGTTATTGGAGTTACGGCTTCTGAACTTGATGTAACTTCAGATGGGCCAGGGAATGTACTAGACATTTGTATAATGTCATCTGTTATTTCCAACTCAATTTCAAGCTGTGGGATTAGAGATTCTTCTGTGAAACCAACTGTAGTTGACAAATTTGACATAGATAAGAATGAATTTGTGGATCCTTCAAAAGATGAGGTTGACACTGTTGTTACAGAAGGTGATGACAATGATGTTGTTCTTATTATGGGGTCAGATGTTGATATTGACGATGACATTAGTATTGAAGAAGTTTGAAACTGAGAATATTCCGGGAGTGGGGGAATTTCAGAAGAAATAAATGGGATTTCAGTTAAATTTCCTGAGGCAAATGAGATGTCTGTTACAGGAATAACTTCAGGAGACACAGTCATGGCACTAGATGTAAAAAAAGTTGTGGTTCCATCAAATGATGAAGTTGATTTTGTTGTTACAGCTGGTGATGTGGATGTTGTTGATTCAGTTATTGATATTGAAGATGACATTGGCGTTGAAGAAGTTTGGAACTGAGAATATTCTGGGAGTGGAATTTCAGAAGAAATAAATGGGATTTCAGTTAAATCTTCTGAGGCAAAAAGGATGTCTGTTGCAGGAACAACTTCAGGAGACACAGCCATGGCACTTGATGTAAAAAAAGTTGGGTTAGCTGTTGAAGTAGTCAAAGTTATTGGCATGATTTCATTTTTTATTTCCAATTCAATTTCAAGATCAGGGATAAGAGATTCTGCTGATAGTAATGAAGTTGTGGTTCCATCAAATGATGAAGCTGATTTTGTTGTTTCAGACTGGGATGTAGATGTTGCCGGGTCAGATGTTGATATTGAAGATGACACTGGTATTGCAGAAGTTTGAAATGGAGAATATTCTGAAAGTGAGGGAATTTCAAAAGAACTTAATGTTAATGTATTTGAATCATCTGGGGCAATTAGGATGTCAGTTACAGGGATTATTTCGGGAGAAAAAGCCATAGTGCTAGATGTAATTACAGTTGGGTTAGATGTTGAATCAGGCAAAGGTATTGAAATAAGTTCATCCTTTATTTCCAACCCAATTTCAAGATCTGGGATTAGAGATTCTGCTGATAAGAATGAAGTTGTCAATTCATCAAAAGGTAAAGTTGATTTTAGAGATGATGATGTAGATGTTGTTGTTCCTATTATGGGCACAGATGTTGACAAAGAAGATGAGGTTGGTATTGTAGAAGTTTGAAACTGGGAGTATTCCATTCCAAGCTCTGGGATGAGAGATTCTGATGTAGAGGTAGTTATATAGGAAATATTAGACATAGAGAAGATTGCTTCATTGACGTTCGAAGTTGATTTAGTAGGTGGAGATCCATCAGTTTCCCCTGAGGGAGAGTTTGATATCTCTACTGATGCATCAGTTGGCAATGTAGGTATTAATGATATGGATGATTCTGTGGTTTTTGGTCCAAGAGTTCCCAGCAGAAATATATATGATGTTTGTAAGGTTGATAATGTTACAGTAACAGGGGGTTTGTTAAAGGTAGCCTGCGTAGGGCTTATAGTTGATGATGATGTAATAGATGAAGTAAATACATCTAAACTAGATGTTTGTGTAGTAAATGTGGGAACTGAATACTCAGGCAGGTACTCATCATGCATCTGAGAAGAGATTTCTTGATAATGAGAAAAAAACTGACATAATGGGGATATTTTAACCTTTTTTTGACTGGGGTACTTAAAACCCTGTTTATTTGGGCCGGAGAATGAGGGGAGTCAAATTTATAGATTTTTTGTATCATCAAGATGATCTGCCTGATTTTCGAGAAAATTGGGCTCAATCGTAGAACTTTCATTGTGAAGATTATTCAATACTTCTTTCTCCTGTAATGTTATCTTTAAATGTAAAAATATGTCAACCTGTGATAAACAAGCAGAAGACTTAAACTGCTGTAAAATGAATAAATAAAAATAAAACATTCCTGATATTTTGTCTTTCTTTGTGTAAGATCAATCACTTGATCTGCAATCCCATTGTCAAGATACTGTTTGAAGGCGTTCATTAGAATTTAAGAAAACCATTTAATTTAAGGACTAGAAAATTGGTGTAGGAATGTCTTAATCAAAAAAATTAAAAATTTAAATCAAATCAAAATATGTTGAAACATTAAAACTCAAAGTACTTAATGAACATTTTGAATAAGAACCTTCCCATAAGGATAAATCCATTGTTTGATGATTCATGATCCAGGTGATTATGATGATACAGCTGATCATTGGATAGAAGTAAATTTGGTTCTTCATGTTTAGAATTGGCAGGAATATTTTGGATAGGAAGATGCTTGTAAGAGTCGTCGACAACTTGACTGCTCGTTTTCAACCCATTAGATTCACTTGAAGGGTCAGTAGTATGTTTTCCAGGTTTGAGGTTTTCTTGGAAAATTAATTGATATATTGGTTGGTATTCTGGAATATTTTCTTCTGATTGTATTCCATAGTTTAATTGGTCATTTTCAGGTGACAAAAATGGTTTCTCATCTTCATCTGAAACCCCTGCTTCTGTGTCAAAGATCAGGTTGCTTTCAGTCGTCATTCTTTCAGGAATATCACTTTTAATCTCTTCAGATGTTTCATGATTAACTATCTGATTCTCTTCAGCTGTTCCAGGATTCACTATCTGATTCTCTTCAGCTGTTCCAAGATTAACTATCTGATTCTCTTCAGCTGTTCCAAGATTAACTATCTGATTCTCTTCAGCTGATCCAGGATTCCCTATCTGATTCTCTTCAGATGTTTCATGATTAACTATCTGATTCTCTTGAGCTGTTCCAGGATTCACTATCTGATTCTCTTCAGCTGTTCCAAGATTAACTATCTGATTCTCTTGAGCTGTTCCAAGATTAACTATCTGATTCTCTTCAGCTGTTCCAAGATTAACTATCTGATTCTCTTCAGCTGTTCCAAGATTAACTATCTGATTCACTTCAGCTGTTCCAACATTAACTATCTGATTATCTTCAGCTGTTCCAAGATTAAATATCTGATTCTCTCCAGTTGTCACTGTTCCAAGATTAACTGATTCTGGTTCCGAATTAAAAATATTATTCTGGTAATCTGATATTCCTGATCCAAGACTGGAGATTGAATTCCACAAGATTGTTTGTGGCTCTGGAGAAGGTTTGTACACAACTACGTTCGTGTATTCAGGATTTTTGACATCAGGGCTACTCTCACTGAACCAATAAATTCATGATAAATATTGATTCAAGATTTGGAAAAAATGGATTTTTTTATATTAGACCTGATGTTTGGTGAGCTAATTATAGGCCTCCAGGGTTCACCACAGCATTTAGAAAAGTCAACAACAACAAAAAATAAAGATAAAAATTCATGCAAAATTAAAAGGCTATTTTACATGCTATATATCTACAAGAAACATAAGGAAAATGGTAGATGCTAGCAGAAAAATGGGCATGAGAAAAATGACACACAAAAATCACCCCGATGGTTTTTTTGTCAAATGGTTTATATATTAAAGAATAGAAATATTATTGATTATATTAAAGTAGTTCCTATGGGTCAGAATGATCTTAGCATTAATATAGAAAGAAGTTAAAAGGTTCATAATCGATTATCTGGTTAATTGTGGCTAAGATTTCATGACTATTGAACAAAAACTCGATTTCAATTTTAATAGAAAGAATCGATTCTTCTGGATCTTTGAGTGGTAGAAATAGAATAAGTTGTGTTCCGATTTTCAAAAATTTAAATATAATATGTGTATTTCTCAGTAGGTGAAAAGTCTCCTACTGTGGATTTTTTAACCCCCTTTTCCCAACACGGAATTCTCAACACCTGTCTAAAAATCGGATTTAAACAAAAAGAAAGAAATCTAATGTTACATAACTAACAAGAGCTTAGTCGTGTAGCTAATTGCGCCCCTGTCATCAAAATAAATAAATAAACACCTGGATTGAATTGGAGTCTATTGAACTGTCGTCTCTTGATAATTTCAAATCTCTCTCTGTCTCTCAAACTTCTCTTTGATCTTCAACAAATTTTGGATTAGAAACATGACAAGAATTTTACAAGTTTAGCAACATTATATTTGTTAAGATAAGGAAAGTGTATTTGACATTTATAAATCCTATAATAAGGATGGGGTTTAATTGGCATCAAGAACATCAATTAAAGTGTTAAAACCTCGTTAAGAACTGCAATCATTTTTACCTTCACATACAAGATAAGTTTTGTAAGGGAAAAAGTTACATAAAAAACAGTAGACCCATAGAAATGTGAAATTAGAAAACGACACTTAAGGAATCTTTCCATTGCGTAAAGTGTGTTTTTAAGTTAATTGGATTATTTAAAAACATAACTTGAGTCGATTAAAGGGAGTGACCGGCTATGTATAGTTATTAAGCTGTGTATGCAGTATTGAGGACAAAATATTTAGGATTCATTTGAGACATTTAAAACGATTCAAAGATCTATATTTACTGAATTTGAGCGCAAAGTCGACGTTCAAAATCGTAAATTTGAGTGGGTACGTTTTCAGAATTGGTTTTTTAAATTTATTAAATAACGACTAAAAAATTGCAAACAAAATTATTCAGTAAACTAATTTGTTGTTTAGGAACAGATTAAGAAAATAAAAATTAACTCTTATCAACGAAATAATTATAATATTTACATTTTAAATTTATTTAGGGTGTTAACTTCTCCATGTCATTTTCGCGGCTCTTTGAAAAAGTTGAAAGTTGTGCGGCATTATTTTCAAGTTGGCGCTGGCGGAAAAGCAAGTCAACTCAACAAATAGTTTGGAAATCTTAGTTTCAGTTTTCCGGGAATAAAGCCTCCCACCCTTGCATAAATACAAACAATTTTTGATTGATTAAGTTAGAACTGTCGTCTTCATACATGAAGATATTCAATTCAGAATTCAAATAAACAAACTTTTAAGAAATAAAGTGAACAAAAAAGTGTCGCTCTACTTTCTTTCCGCAATCTGTTCCTAAACAACTAATTAGATTACTGTATAATTTTGTTTACATTTTTTGTCGTCGTTATTTAATAAATTTAAAAAAAACTATTTTGACAACGTTCCCACCCGAATTCACGATTTTGAACGTTGACTTTGCGCTCAAACTCAGTAAATATATAGATCTTTAAGACATTTTATATGTCTCAAATGAATCCTGATAAATTTGTCTACATTACTGCATATTCAGTTCAACCACCATACATAGCCGGTCACTCCCTTTAATAAGATTTTCAAGTTTTATGGATCCCACTTCATATAAAAAAAATTCAAACCAAAGCTACAGAAGAAAAACGTCGTTTATTGTTTTCACATATCTGCAAAATTCTTAGAATTTCTAAGAAAAAATGAAAATTTTAATTTTTTTCCGTGGCCGCAAAAATCAAGTGAAAAATGAAGATAAGGCTACGCCTTACAGCTTGAAAATGTGTTCTATGCTTATTATCTTCAGCAACTTATTCTTAAATTCGTCGTAAGACTCCACATACTGTACGGGATCAATGTATTACCTGTTGATACTAGAATGTGGAAGACGGTCTGATGGCAGCATATGTTTGGAAGCAGGCGTTAAAGGAGTAGAACTAGTTATGTCAGCATCAATATTTGTCAAATCTTGTTCAGGTATTCCAGTAAGATCAGTTTTATCTTTGTTCTCCATGTTAGTGTCTCCAGGTTGGGGTTGAGTAAGGTTCATCAGAGTTCTCGGAGAGTTTTTAATTATCATCTTCTCTGTATTCAAGCCCTGAGTTAAAAATGATAAAATCAATCAAGAAATTGGATTTTTAAAGGTTACTCCAGATTAATCTTATTAGATAAGAAGTTAGAGACAATAAACTGTTAGTCCTATTCATTAAATGTATTTAATGCGGATATTGCACATTTATTATATTTGGTTCCACATGTTCGTTTATTAGAATTTTAAGAGTATCTATAAATGCAGAATAATACTGAATTTTAATGTGGTTTTGATTTCCAAGAAAGAAGAGAACATATATGAAAGGGGAAATAGGAACTAGGCAGCATATATGAAAGGGGATATAGGAACTAGGCAGCATATATGAAGAAGATATAGGAACTAGGAAGCATATATGAAAGGGGATATAGAAACTAGGCAGCATATATGAAAGGGGATATAGGAACTAGGCAGCATATATGAAAGGGTAAATAGGATCTAGGAAGCATATATGAAAGGGGATATAGGAACTAGGAAGCATATATGAAAGGAGATATAGTAACTAGGAAGCATATATGAAAGGGGAAATAGGAACTAGGAAGCATATATGAAAGGGGAAATAGGAACTAGGAAGCATATATGAAAGGGGAAATAGGAACTAGGCAGGATATATGAAAGGGGATATAGGAACTAGGTAGCATATATGAAAGGGGATATAGGAACTAGGCAGTATATATGAAGGGGGATATAGGAACTAGGCAGTATGTATGAAAGGGGATATAGGAACTAGGCAGCATATATGAAAGGGTAAATAGGATCTAGGAAGCATATATGAAAGGGGATATAGGAACTAGGCAGTATGTATGAAAGGGGATATAGGAACTAGGTAGCATATATGAAAGGGTATATAGGAACTAGGCAGTATGTATGAAAGGGGATATAGGAACTAGGAAGAACATATTTGTATAGGAAATCCTTTTGGTACAGTTTATGTGTGCGTCCACGTATACAACAAGCGGTAGGACGCAAACGGTTAAAGCTATTGGTGAACCCTTTCATCATCTTGTAAAAAATATTTTGTAAAAAATTAGAAATAAAGGAGAATTTTCATTATATTTTCCTTGTATTTGAGTTTGTGGCTGTATTTGTTGGATCCTGTTGGTTCTGAAGTTGACACATACACCTTGCTTCCACCAATACCTTCAGTTTTCAGGTCTTGTACTTTTAAAACAAAATGATTTAGAGAATTTAAATCCTAATATCTGATAAAACTCAACTATTAAACTTAGCATGGTTAAGTTAAATCAAATAGATTTTAGTACAATAGATGGCAACGTAGAATTTGTACATTCTCAGTACATCTACATTCTGACGTCACAAGTGTCAACTCCGTTTTTGTTGCCAACAAAATTATTAATAGTATTGATAATTTTATTATAAATTGCTTATCTTACAGTAAAATAAGAGAAATTTTAAGTGTTCTTTATTTTCTGCTTTTACACTGTTTATTAAATCTTGAAAAACATGTCAATTAATGTCAGAAAAGTTCGTTTTCCTTGTTATATTTGACACTAGTCCTGTATAATTGGTCCATTTCTCTTTTGCCACCTATTGTATTTGTACTTAATACTCTATTTGAGTTAATGTCTGATTATCCTTCTGACTCAATAAAAATTAAAAAAATCAGTGCAGTGATAAGATTAAATATAAGATGGGCGGCACTTCTGGTTTTTGGATTTCCAAAATGTGTCCTGTCGCTGTTTTACTTTAAGATTAAGAAGTTTTAACATGAAAAAGAAGTTATACGTAAAATATATGTAAAAATCAGCTGCATTACATGGGCGCTAGCGTACACATTTGATTTTTTTTCGGCAATTTTAACACATTTTAGAGATAAACACAAGTTGTATGATCAATAAAAGGTTTAAAGGGAATCATTTTAAGTCCCCCCCCCCTTTCATGGAAGATCACATAAAATTATGCTTCTTTGAAATCTTTAATAAAAAGGGCAAAATTTTCGAAAGTTTTGCAGACTTACAACATTCACAACTCCTTTGACAAATATTATCTTTACAAAAATCAAAGACAAAATGCTGGTTTTGGGTCACTATCTACTAGAATTCTTTATATGTACTGCATAATTCCCCATTAAGAAAATTACACTGAAACTTTCTGAAACTATATGATCCATCCATTCTATTCTTGTCTCTGATATTCTCAATATCTAGTGTACGGAGTCGGTGTAAATTCTAGATATAAGTGAAAGGTCTCCGATGGCAGTTTATTTTTCCAAAAAGTCTCTTTTGATAATATATAGTGATTACTAGAAAATAGTAAAATAGAAAAAAAAACTAATACAAAATAAAATGTATTTGATGTTGTTACGCATATAGTTTTCCAGTAACTTATAATGTGAATTGGTTCTGTTTCCACTGCACATTGGAAGTGCACTCCTGTATGCCGACTCCCTTAGCGCCTGATCCAATCAGGGTTCAGTCATGTGTTTGATGTCTATTCTGAACCAATAGAAATAGTTCGGCGGTAACATCTATCTTTCTATCTATCTCATTATCCAATCAGAGTTATGAATCCTTCATTCGGCGCTATCAGTAAATGGAAATATTTACTTCTACTGAAACTATGGTGAGTGTCTCATGTTCATTTAACTATTTGAAGTTATAACTTTTGTCTAAAAGATGTCTTCCTATTCAAGAGTTTTCTGGTTCTGAAATTTCTTTCATTCATTTTTACAAAAATTGGTTCTCTTTAATCCCCTTTAGGTTATTTAATGTTCGTTGTTTATAAAAAGTATGAGTAAGAAAAGTCTCCTGGAAACCACAAATCAGGTTTTTATATTACAATGCCAACAAAGCCTTGCTCAGCAGAATTACAACCTTATTGTGTTAAACTTAATTTAGAAATATGTTGAATGGAGAAATAAAACCTGAGTTTACATTTCTAAATGGTACAATATTTAAATTATATTTGCGAAAATACCCAAGGTTTGACATAATCTTAGGAAATATCATCAATATTTCAAAAAATGTATGGCATATTGCCCGATATCTTAAATAATATTTGGGATATTGTACCAATTATATCTTAATTAATATTTGGGAAATTGTACCAATTATATTAAATAATATTTGGGAAGAGTTACCTCATATCTCAAATAATATTTGGGATATTATATCAAATATCTTAAATGAAATTTGGGAAATTGTACCTTATATCTAAAATAAAATTCGGGAAATTGTACCTAATACCGTATTTGTATCGTATTTCCCAATTATTATTTAAGATATAAAGTGCAATTTCCCAAATTTAATTTAGATATTTGGTGAAATATCCCAATTAAATATAATTTAAGAAATTCGCTACAAATACGGTATTAGGTATCTAAAATGATATTTGGATATTGTGCCTAATATCTAAAATGATATTTGGATATTGTGCCTAATATCTAAAAAATTCGGGAAATTGTACCTAATACCGTATTTGTATCGTATTTCCCAATTATTATTTAAGATATAAAGTGCAATTTCCCAAATTTAATTTAGATATTTGGTGAAATATCCCAATTAAATATAATTTAAGAAATTCGCTACAAATACGGTATTAGGTATCTATGATGTTAGGGAAATTGTGCCTAATATCTAAAATGATGTTAGGGAAATTGTACATTTTATCTTAAATAATATTTGGGAAATGTATCTAATATCTTAAATAATTCAAATATCAAATATTTCAATATTAATAAAATTCTTTTTCACAAATAATACGAAAAGAATTTTAAAACTGTTTAGCAGAAAGTTGAAAAATATGTTTAAATTCCAATTACAAATAACTTCCCTCCAATAGGAGCTTATAGTTGAATTTCTTTTTATATTTTGGAAAAAACTTTTTCAATTTTCTAATTAGCTTGCATTCAAATATTAACAAAGAAAAAAAATAATCATATTTTCAACATAACACTCATTGGTGGCCGGGGGGTGGTAAAGGCTAAAAAAAATCTATTTTTTTCAAAATATTTTTTTAAAAACTTTTTATTCACGGGCAACGCTGGACCCTTCAGCTAGCTAGTAGCGTAATATTTCCTAATATGAGTTTTCTTAAAAAGTCTTATTGGTTCATAGTTGTAGATTTTCAGCATTTGTTTTGGAATACAATACAACTATTTGACCCTAAACTAGACGAAGTGGATTCAAAACCCTCTTATATTCTAAACACGCTGTGTATAAGGCATGATTTAACTTAAAAATTGTGCTCCCCCCCCCCCAGCTCCATCATTAAATTAATTAGATATTCCATATATTATAATGGAAGCTGAATGGATGGGATGATGGATTGATGTATATAAGAGACATCAAGACACATAATAAATTATAATTATCTAAATCCCTTCCGTTTAATATAAAATCATAAAAACAAATTAAACACGCACCTCTGCCTCTTTAAATAGAAGTAAATAAAAGTAAATTTAACTTATATGAAGCATAAACTCAGACCGCGTCAACCTTGTTGCACCGGCTAGTCCTGTCCATAGAGCTAGGTACAGTACAAACTGGGAACGGAAAGGTTGACCCGGCTCGGATATTCAAGTGTACTACAGCTGCCCGTGTAAAGGGACTGGACACATCCTATCAAATGTCTTTCCACGTTTTTCTATGTTTTTCTATGTTAAAAAATATTAAAATTAGATAGCTTCCGTCTTCATTTCTGCTTCCATAACCTTCAAGTCACTTTACAGAGAAACCACATTTAAAAATCATCAATTTTTAGGAAGCAAAAACCGTTTTGAATCGGTCATGCCGATTTATGCAGATGAAGGGTTACTTGCAATGACGATTATACGGTCTCTTTTTGAGAATTAGTCGTTTTATGTTTTACTGAATACTTTAGATCAGATTAATATATTTTGATCTACTTCTAATCTTGATTTCGTGTTTTTCTAAAGAAACTGGTAACTCCGACCAAACTCTAATCTTCTAATCCCATATCTTTGCAATCAGACGTTTTTTAAATATCTTAGGTCTAATACTAAAATTATTGTTTAAAATGATTGTGGGGGAGTTATCAGTTTTTTAGTTAATATACTCTGAGATTAAATATATGTTGAGAAAAGTACGTAAAATGTATGTATAATGTATATATATATATATATATATATATATATAATATATATAATATATATGTATATTGATTTAAGTTTAAGATTTTCTAAATTTTACATATATGAACTTTCGTATAATTTTAACACAGTTTTATATCAATTTCTCGAGACAGGAACATCAGATAAAACTTTCATGGGTCACGATCAAGAGCTAAAGAGATTAGCTTTCAGTCTATACCCACTTTCATTTTTCCTTTACAGTCCCTTTAAGGGAACTGAGGTGTAATTTTCAGTAACACTCCATTCATAGAGTGCCTTTCCGATTCACAACAATGAGGAAGATATTGTCATTTTTCTATCTGGACACTCTTGTATGCCGAGTCCATTAGCGCATGATCCAATCAGGGTTCACTCATATATTTGTTGTCTATTCTGAACCAATAGAAATAGTATGGCGGTAACATCTATCTTTCTATCTATCTCATTATCCAATTAGAGATATGAATCTTTTAATCTGCGCTATCAGTAAATGGAAATATTTACTTCTACTGAAACTATAGTGTGGAGAGTCTTAAGTTTACAGAGGAAACATGAACCATGCTTAAAAAATAATGAGATTGCTTTATAAATCAGCACAACAATATTTGATAAAACTGGAGAGCAAATAATTCTTTTTGGATTAGTAATAACCTAATACAAAATAAAAACCTATACCTGGTTAAAAACTTGTTAATTTGAAAATATTTCTAAAACTTGTGCAATCTGCTTCTTTTTGTCAAAAAAGTTTAAACACAGCCTGGATTTGAACAGGCCAATACTTTTTAAGATATGCTTATAAAAAACATCCTATACCAGTAGGAATAGCTAAGGCTAAAAACTATACTCTTGTAAATTGTTAAGAAATCGATTTCAATAAAAGACTTGAATTCCTTGTGTTTGAGATTCTGGTTTCTTCTCCTACAATCGTAAATATTCTTCTTTCAAATTAATTTTTTTTCGTCAAAATTTGATTCAGAAACTCTCATTTACTAATCCCTACTTCTTTGCAAATCCTACGATGTAAAGCGTAATCCTTTGAAATCTTAATCTCTTAATAAAATCAATGTTTAATCCCGAGATTCACAATCCAAAAGTTCTTGCTTCTCTTCCATTTTCATGATACCATAGGTAAAATTAAAACAAGTTACATTAAGAATCCCTCAAACTAATAAAAAAAAACTTTTTGAAACAAATTTAAAAATTTCTATTTTTGCAATAGATAGAAGTTTGTTTAAATTGTTTTTTCCTCGGGGAGTTCAAGCAGTTCTTTTAATCTTTAAATATTTAATCAAATTTCTAAATATTATTTTGAGGTTATAAATATTTTCACTGTTTTACTTTTTATTTTCATGTGAATTTGCTTTTTTAAAAGAACACAGACTCCATCAGACTGACAAGGTTCTGGAGTATTTCTTTGAAGACTTTTTCAAACATTTTCAACATTAACATTTCTTTTACGTTCTTCGTTGCAATCTTTATGAGCCTTATGCTTGTAATCTCAGTTTTTGTCGTAAGGTAGAGAATGTTCAGAATTTATGTACTGACCTGGTTAAAGGGACTGTTAAGGTAAAATGAAAGGGGGTAAAGGCTGAAGCCTAAACATTTTAGGAGTTGATCGAGATCAATATTATTTCTATCTGATGTCACTGTCTCGATAAATTGATATAGAATTGAGTCAAAGTTATACAAAAACTTATATAGGTAATATAGTCGACGGAGCCTTGTGACCAGATACCATAGAGAATAGAATATATAGAGAGGAATTTACTAGAAAAAAGTGTAAAACGGCCATTTTGTTGTACTGCTTCCATACTGCAGGTGTACTTCACATATTTATGCTATATAACCTGTTGGGCCCTTGAATATCATTTTATAGAAAATCTAAAATTATTGTTAAAAGAAAACCAAATTATGAAATAGGCTGGTTTCCACTTTACAAATGATGATTTTCCGTTATAACTATAAATCAAATGATGTTTTTATTCACCTAATTCATTAATCATCATAAAGTTTATTTAACAGTTTAAAAAATTCGAAATTGAAATGAATAGTCTAGGGAACATACTGTATTAATGTACTCTACTGCATATAATTTGTGAACATTTACATGATTTGTACACTTTGAACTCCCTTTCAGGCTGAAAGGGACTGAAAAAATTAATACCGAGAGATTCTTTTAATTCCTCTCTATATATTCTATTCTCTATGCCAGATACTGATCGGTCATTGGTGGAAATTCTGGTCATGTGATGCATACAGATCCACGTGACCAGCCACTGCACTGCCATTGGTGGAACTGTTGGTCACGTGATACAGACCTTACAATCATATTATCGATTACATCTATTAAAAATGAATAAGTATTAAATTTAAATTATATTAGGATCGTACCTAAAATCTTTAGGCAACTCTGGGTTATCCTAATTTTCAGATTTGTTCCATATTTGCTAAATATGGTCTGTTTAAAACTTTCATTCATATAATATATAATATGTATATAATTTTAATATAACTTTGACACAGTTTTGTATCTATTTCTCGAGACAGGAACTGCAGATAATACCAATATTGGTTGCGATCAACTCCTAAAATGTTTAGGCTTCAGCCTATACCACCTTTCATTTTACCTGAGCAGTCACTTTATGTTGAATGAAAAAGTTTAGGATTTTATATTTTTGTCGGCTTTTGTTTATGTTCAAATTAGAAATTAAATCGAAGAATTTTTCCTTTTTTGTTGACATTCGTTGAAACTGAGAATTTCCATCCGTAGGTTTGAGATCTAAGGAGGCAGGATGTGAAGAGGACGAGTTGAGTTTTTGATCCATAACTTTTCCTTCCTCTGCTTTATCTTTGTCCCAAGACATTTCTAGAAAGATGATAGAGAGATAGATAGATAGAGTCCTATAAATTTCTCCCTCTCTCACCCCTGAGGCTGTCACACACTATGTGCACTTTAATAAATCAAATATCTTCCTATGTTGCAAGAATTTAAAATGGTGCAACTAACCCGAGGTATAGATGGAGCACGTGGATCAAATAAGAAGATGGACGAGATTAAAAGGGAAAACTTTAGTCAAACCTTATAGAAATCCAACGTATAGAAACAGCTACGTATAGCAACAAGGCGTATTTTTCAGGAGAACATTTTTTATATTTTTGAGAAATTGAACGTTTTTGTAAAACATTGTAGCGTATTATTATCATTATCATAATTTCTATTTTTTACGTTCCCTAGACATTAAAGGAGCAAAATAGTTTAATATTGTGTTTAAGGTCCTCCAGATTTTATTATGTACTGACAACATAAATGAATGATTATATATGGTCATGCATAAAATTGCGCATTACTATTAAAAAAAAAATATTTTTTTAAATGCTAGCTACAGTTTTATTTTTAGAAGAAAAAAATTTCTCAAAAGTATAAAAAAGTTCTCCAGTAATGCTAATGTGATTTCATAAAATTTCGTTTTACCATTTAAATAAAAGGATTTTATGAAAATTATTTCTACTTTATACTGATTTTTTAATTTCGCAATAATATAAAAAATGTTTTCCAGGGAATTAAATACGCCTTTTTGCAATATGTAGCGGTTTCTAAACGTTGGATTTCTATAAGGTTTGACTTCGAAAAATAGGAGAGTGGCGGGATTGAAGAAATTGTGTAATTTAATGTTTTTTAAAATTAGAATAATTAAATTATTGAATATATTTAAAAAGCAATATCTGAAATCGATATAGTTAAATGATTGTATGAAAGTTAGGAAACGTTATTGAACTTTTTTAAACATATACATATTACATAATACATATATTGTTTATATGTTTGGGCTAGAATGTGTGTACTTTAAGTTTGCTACATTTTAGATTTTATTTTATTTGAATCTATTGCCCTGACGCAGGTTTATCATTTAAATGTATGAAAACGTCTGAGTAATATCCTTCACAAGACAATAAAGAAAAATTTCAACAGACACTTACTAAATTTTCATTTTTAGCTAAAGATTGAAAATAATGAAATTGGCCAAATGAACTGAGTTTCTGTCACAATCTCTGATTTTCCAATCCCGATATCTTTGCAACCCAATGTTAGTATACCTGGGATTTTTTACACTGTAAACTCAGTTAGATCAAATAATTAACGGTTTACACCATCAGGTTGCAAAGATATGTATGTAGAAAGTTGGAGTTAGTAGCATAGACTTAATTCCTTTCAAGTTCTGAATTTCCACATTCTTTCTTCTCAGGAGTTATTTATAAGCTATTACCTGATTTCCCTTTTCTGTATTCTTTTTTTTCTTCTATACCGTCTTCAACCCTGGTTCTTTGAACTGTACTGTACTGTTTATTGTTTTCTTGAACTGTTTCTACAGCTGCCACTGTACTGTACTGTTTCATGTTTTCTTGAATTGGTTTCATAGCTGTCACTGTACTGAACTGATTCATGCTTTCTTGAATTGGTTTTATAGCTGTCACTGTACTGTACTGTTTATTGCTTTTTTGAACTGGTTCTATAGCTGCCGCTTTACGGTACTGTTTGTTATTTTCTTGTGCAGATTTTATGAATGGATCTGTGGTTTCTTGATCTAAGTCTCTATCTGTAAATATTACTGGTTTAATGTTATATCTTCTGTTAGAACTGAGCATCTTTTTTTTACAATGAATTCCAAAACAGTTGTTTTTTGTTCAGAGCAAAAAAAAACCAAATCTTTTTGTACCAAACTTTTTTTTTTATTTACATTCAAATAATTGTTTCTTTCGTTCATCTTTAACGAAAAACAATTTAACAATTTATAAAAAGGATGAAGTAGTTCCCTTTTCCTAGTTTTCAGGGCTTTTGTTTTGATTTCAGGGTCTAGTGGACAGTAGACATGCTGAATCTGATTTCAGGGTCTATTGGACAGTAGACATGCTGAATCTTATTTCAGGGTCTAGTGGACAGTAGACATGCTGAATCTGATTTCAGGGTCTAGTGGACAGTAGACATGCTGAATCTGATTTCAGGGTCTAGTGGACAGTAGTCATGCTGAATCTGATTTCAGGTTCTAGTGGACATTAGACATGCTGAATCTGATTTTGTTTTGTTAACATGGAATTTATTTACCTTTTACAGCAGATCATGAATAGATCATTAATAGTTCATGAATAGATCATGAATAGATCATGAATAGATCATGAATAGATCATGAATAGATCATGAATGGACCATGAATAGATCATGAATAGACCTTGAATAGATCATTTATAAACCTTGAATAGATCATGAATAGATCATTAATAGTTCATGACTAGACCATGAATAGATCATGAATAGATCATGAATAGACCATGAATAGATCATGAATATATGAGGACTAGATCATGAATAGACCATGAATAGATCATGAATATATCAATAGACCATTATTAGTTCATGAATAGATCATATACAGACCTTGAATAGATCATGAATAGACCTTAACTAGATCATGAATAGACCATGAATAGATCATGAATAGATCATGAATAGACCATTATTAGTTCATGAATAGATCATATACAGACCTTGAATAGATCATGAATAGACCTTAAATAGATCATGAATAGACCTTAAATAGATCATGAATAGATCATGAATATATCATGAATAGACCTGGAATAGATCATGAATAGATCATGAATATATCAGGACTAGATCATGAATAGACCATGAATAGACCATGAATAAATCATGAATACATCAGAACTAGATCATGAATAGACCATGAATAGATCATGAATAGATCTTGAATAGATCATGAATAGACCATGAATAGATCATGAACAGACCTTGAATAGATCATGAATAGACCATGAATAGATCATGAATAGACCTTGAATATAGTGGTTTAAAAAACAGTTATGATATATAACCTGGGAATTTCCACCAAACAGTAGAAATTCTGAAATCTCGAAAAAAATTTGTAAAAATTAAAAATCTAAATCATTTAGATTAAGATTTGAAAATTGCCGATATAAATTGTAGGGAATGACCTTAACAATCAGTTTATAAATAAGAAACTAAGCCATACAAAAATTAAAACATGAAAAAAGATGAATTTGTGATGGTTCCTTCCTGCACAAGCAAGCCACAGCTCTAAAAATGATAAACAAAATTACCTGAAATTTTAATATTCTGGTTTTCTTTTTGTAGTTTTCTTCTTTCTATTGTTGTTTTGCTTGTAGCTGGTGTTGTTGGAACTGTACTAGGTGTAGCTGAAACTGTACTTGGTGTACCTGGAACTGTACTTGGTGTAGCTGGAACTGTACTTGGTGTTGTTGGATCTGTACTTGATGTTGTATGAACTCTACTTGGTGTTGTTGGAACTGTACTAGGTGTAGTTAGAACTGTACTTGGTGTAGCTGAAACTGTACTTGGTGTACCTGGAACTGTACTTGGTGTAGCTGGAACTATATTTGGTGTTGTTGGAACTGTACTGGGTGTAACTGGAACTGTACTTGGTGTTGCTGGAACTGTACTTGGTGTTGCTGGAACTGTACTTGGTGTTGTTGGATCTGTACTTGATGTTGTATGAACTGTACTTGGTGTTGTTGAAACTATACTTGGTGTTGTTGGAACTGTACTTGGTGTAGCTGTAACTTTACTTGGTGACACTACCATATCTGATTGACCAGAAACGATATTTAAAATTTTTGAATTTCGTGTGCTATAAGGACTAGAAGAGGAACCCAAAGTTGTAGTAGAACTGACCGTTTTTTTCCTTAAAACGTTGACTACATTTTCAACGGTTTCCCCTTGCGGGCTTTTAGGGTTTCTATCCATCCTCATTGATGCTGAATGCATATTCTTGGATGCGTTGGCGTTATTCAACCACGTTGGTTTACTGGAAACCAGAGCAGCTGTTGTAGTGAGGCCATTTTCGGGTTCGAACAGCTGTTCAAAAATGGCGTCAACATCCTTGTCTTTGTTCTTGTAAAAACAACATGAGTCCACCTCGTGGTTAACCGGATCCTGTAATGGAAATATTATTATCATCAAAATTTAGACTTTGATGATAATAACTTAACTTTTATTTTATTATGGACAGCGCGTCCATATTTGATTTGTTTTGAGCGTAAAACGCATGAAAGGGTTTATGATAATAGCTAGACAGTATTTTTAAAAAGATTTCTGATGCAAAAATTGGGGTTATTTGATAAAAGCAGTTTTGGTTGGAAAATAACGGTAGTTCTTTAATGGGGTTCCGTGAGGAAAGATCGACCAGTAGAAGATATTTCGTTGATTTATTAGAATCAATCTAAGTCTGAAGTATAGCTGAAACTATTTAGAAACTAATCAACTCAAGCATAATTAACAAACTTTCCCTAAATTCACAAATGTATTAAAGTGCTTTTCCTTCTCAATGCTTTCTGAGAGAAATTTTAAATAAAAACTTTTGAAATATAAAAGTTTAATTACAAATGAAGTTTTGTATAATTGATGGAAATTATCCGCTTAAACTTTCTTCATCAAATATTTGATAAGAAAATATTTTCTTACCTCTATGGATAAGAAAGATTAAAAATGGATTTTTTTAAAGCCACTTGGATCGATTGGCTCTTTCCAATTAGGCAGCCTAAAAACCAATAAAAAAACCGAGCTCAGTAAGAATTGTTTTTGCTTTTGTTCATGAAGTACATTTCTTGTGGTAAATCCCCACAAGCGGACAAAACCGCAAAGTTTGTTTTCGCTCCCGCATAGCAATTTAACATCATAGAAGCACTTAAATGGTTTGAAACTTATCCAAAATATAAATTAAGCTTTCATCTTAAAATTCCTGTGATACATACCGGACGCCGGTCGCTCCCTTTAAAAACGATCTAGAATGCTTCTTCAAACTTCTACCCAATTACCATAAAAAAAACCTTCAACTTATTGATGTTTGTGCACTTTGCTCACTTAACAGAACTATGACACTTTCTTTAATCGAATTAATGGATTCCGAAAAAGTCTTGAGAAATTTCTCGTAAACAATCGAAGATTTTTACCTCAATTGTGCAAACAATATGGGTTTCCTCTCCGCATTCACATCTTAATGTTTCATTATCAGGATAGTAGAGGAGAGAGGAGTCCTTCACCCAATCCCGTCCCAGCTCACACTGACCAGCATGCCGCAGCCAGGCGGGCACTAAATATTAAATTTTAATCTTAAAGGGAGTGTTCACTAAATTTACTTTAAAGGTGAAAAAAATTATTATCTCAAAAATAAATGTTCACGATTACAAACCCCTTGCAAAATTTCAGTTTTTTTAAATTGGTTTTTGGGTTTCTTTACTTCATCGAGGTACACACAACAATTTCTTCAAAAGTAGTGAACTCAGGGCGCAGTCTTGAAATTCATAGCGGCATTTATTTGTTAAACTAATTTTACAAGTACAGTGGTAGGGGATTATATAAATAGAATAAAGACAACTTTCTTATTTAAGTTTTGATTGTTAATAAGCTTACATGTCATCAAAGAGAAGCTTTTACAATTGACAGCTTCTCTTAACTTCTATGTTTATGTGTATCCATGCTGTTTAACTCTTTGGTATAAATAAAAATTGAAATCGAAAGTATTCTTCATTGTATTGATATAATCGCCTACCACTGTATTATCTGGAAAAAAAACATTTAACACCCTTAAATTACCCTTTCACGCATCTCTGTTTCTTTAAAGTAATAGTAAATTCAACCTATGAAGCATAAAGTCAGACCGCGTCAACCTTGTTGCACCGGCTAGTCCTGACCATAGAGCTAGGTACAGTACAAACTGGGAACGAAAAGGTTGACCCGGCTCGGATATTCAAATGTACTATGGCTGCCCGTGCTTTAAAATGACCGGAGACATCAAGAATTAAGTTCATATTTCCATTTACAAGGCCAAAAAATTGCCTAAACTCAAAATATGAGCCGCCCATATTCATTTTTTAGTGATTAGTATTTGCTATGCAATCAAGTTCTCTTGTACAAGAATTAAACATAATTCTCTCCAATTCTCTCCTCTCAATACCTTCAAATCAGAACCAGAGAGTTAAACTTCAAATATGTTTCAGAATAGAAAACCTGAATATATTTTTAACCCCTCTGTTAAAAATTCTGGAGATTTTTGATTTAAAATGTGTATTTTCATATTTTTGGCGGGAATGATTTTTTTTCATTTATTGATAAAATTGACAAATGTCCTTTCTTCTCACATCATTCTCAATTATTTTTAACATGGCATTGACATGACAGCTTCTTAGGATTTAGCATTCAAGAATTAAAAAAAGTTGCAAAGAGAGGGATAACAAACAAAATGCATGAATAGGATGCATAATAAATTATACTGATTTAACAGAGATAGAATTTAAAGAATTTGAGCCGCGGTTTAAATCTGCCAAAACCCGGTTTAAATTAAGCGCCGGCTTAAATCTTGAAACATTTGCTACAATTTTAAGTGGAACCAACCATATTTGAGCCGCGGCTTAAATTTAAACCGCCGCTTAAATTCTTTAAATTCGGCCTCAGTTCGGTTCTTTTTCCAAGCAAGCTCTACATTTCGATTAACATTAACCTAATAAACATATTATTTTTTCTTTTTCTTTTATTTACTTTTTTGTTTTGTTTTAAAGCCATCTTTGTAAATTTAAATGTTAATTGCGATTGTTTCTTTTTAAAACGGGGAAATTGTTATTATTCTAACAAAGTTTTAAAAGTATTTTCTTAAATTAAATTTTTGAGTATATAAATCAGATTGAAATTTATTCAGAAATGTTTAATGAAATAAAAAAATATTTAAATTTAAAAATAAGAATTTAAAATTAGCAACAATATTTTGATAAATTCCCTTTTGCTACGGGAGGAAGTTTTAATTAATATAAAGGTTTATGTTGTGGCGGAGAATGCAAAAATTATAGATATTTCATCTGCAACAATAAAGTTGTTGAATCTGTATAACATAGTATTTAGGATATTCAAAAAGTTGGTTGGTCGGTTCAAAAATTTGGTCAGTCCAGTAAGATAAAGTAATTAAGCAGTTTAAAATATTGTTCAGTTTGTACATCTGTCGCGCGGTCCAAAAGAAGTTAAGCGGTACAGAAAGTTAGTTGGTCGGTACAATAAAGAAATTAATCAGTTCAGAAAGGTGGTCGGCGGTACAATAAAGAAGTTAATCAGTACAGAAAGTTAGTTGGTGGATACAAAAGAAGTTAATCAGTACAGAACGTTAGTTGGTCGGTACAATAAAGAAATTAGTCAGTACAGAAAGTTAGTTGGTCGGTACAATAAAGAAGTTAATCAGTACAGAAAGTTAGTTGGTCTGGGCTCTTTTAATATTACATCTACTTGCATTTCCCTCCCTCAGGCAATCTACATTCTACATTGCAATGCACCCAAACTAAAAGATTAAGAAAAGAAATATATTCTGATTCACAACAATACCATTCAAAGCTTTGTCTGATCAAGTATTGCATTAAATATCCATGTTTCCCATTTTGAAAACTGATTATTTAAATTTGTGGTTTCTCTACAAAAGTGACTCGTGTATTTCTTGCTTCAAAAACGATAAAGAAATGAAGGTACCTCGAAAATACCACTCTGTAGATGGAGGATCACTTGAAATTACGCATTTATTCCATTTAAGCATAATTACATTGTTTAAAAAAAAATACCTTAAAATCTCACTTTTGCCCTTAACTAAAAAAGTTTCATTAAAAAAGCTTTAATCAATACTGCCTTCAATGTAAATGTATAATGATATCATAATTTATAAAACAATATGTATCGATCCTATGAAAACATGTTTTTTTAGAAACGTTTCCATCTTTATTTTACATCCCATAAAGCTAACACCACAGCTAGTATTAAGAGGGATTATCTGATGAGTCCACTAAAGAAAATTTATTAACACTTGTAATATGGAAGTGTGTATATGATCGAATAGTTTACATAGTTAAAAAAGGTATCAATATTTTTTTCAGAAAAGGTTGCCAAGGGGGGCACACAAAAAAAATTGCGCGCAAAATGTGCCCCCCCCCCCCTAGACAAATGTTCTCGTACGCCCCTGATTAATAAATACGTAAAATGAAACAACTCTGTTATAAGTATAATGATTGATGAATTATAAACCAAAATGTGCCCCCCCCCCCCTAGACAAATGTTCTCGTACGCCCCTGATTAATAAATACGTAAAATGAAACAACTCTGTTATAAGTATAATGATTGATGAATTATAAACCAAAAACTATTAAATTCAAATTGAAGAAACCGAACCAGTCCTCGTTAGTCAAGGGTGTACTGCTAGCGAAGAGAATTGAATATATATTAGAGGGGAATTTACTAGAAAAAAGTGTAAAACGGCCATTTTGGTGTACTGTTTCCATACTTCAGGTGTACTTCACATATTTGTGCTATATAACCTTTTGGGCCCTAGAATATCATTTTACAGAAAATCTAAAATTAATATTTAAAAAAAAAACAAATTATGAAATAGGCTGGTTTCATAATTGACCAATGATCATTTCACATAGACTCTATGCCTTTCACTTTACAAACGATGATTTTCCGTTATAACTTATAACTATAAATCAAATGATGTTTTTTATTCACCTAATTCATTTTATAAAATTTATTTAACCGCTTTAAAAAATTCGAAATTGAAATGGATAGTCTGAGGAAAATATTGTATTAGTGTACTCTACTGCATATAATTTGTGAACATTTGGGTGATTTGTACACTTTGAATTCCCTTTCAGGCTAAAAGGGACTGACAAAATTCATACCGAGGGATTGTCTAATTTCCACTCTAATATACATTCTATTCTCTTTGACTGGTAGCCATGTATGGACCGAAAAGATAATTGTTTTTACTCGGGATTTAAGAATATTTCACCTTCTATTTGACAGATTGCAGCGGAAACTTTTTCCCCCTCGCAAAACCTGAAAAAAAAATTTATTATTTGAAAGGAATTGAGCTAGGCTCTTTGTTTCAAATGAAGTTGACACAGCAACGGAATGCTATGGGCTGATTGAAAATTTTGGTATATTCTGAAAAAATGACAAAAATTAAGGCAGCTAATTCAACTATGTTAACAGTAATTCTATTTTGTAAAAAAGATTATTTTTTTCATTATTATGTTTTTTTTTAATTTTTACTAACCTTGTATCCCATCTATAATCTTGATCTACATTCAGAGCAACACAAAGGGACTGCTGATACTGTTCTTCTCCTTCAACTGCATCTCGTCCTGGCGCCCAGTCAGAAATCCACGAAAACTCGTCCCTGTAAAGGGACTGTTCACGTAATTTCAAGTGGTCTTCCATGTATTGAGTGGCATGTCTGATTTAGAATTGTACTCTCTGCAGGGCCTTTATCTGAGTAACAATAAGGAAAAGAAGAAAAGGGTACTTTTGCTAATTAGACATGCCACTCTACAAATTGAGGAACACATAAAATTACGTCTACATTCCCTTTAATTTGTGAAAAAATATTCTTTGCTAAAAAATAGTGACGGACTCTTTTAACAATTAAAAAATCATCAAGATAACCCTAGAGATTCCCCTTCATCAAAACCTTTCTAATGGATCTGTTAGAATATTTAATTTTATTCAACCTCAGACCAAAATATTAAATCTATTTTCAAATTCATATTTTTCTCTCTATTCTTGATCAAAACACAGAAATGATAATATTTCCAGCTGAAAATGGAATAACAAAAAACCTATTTATTTACCTGGAATTATTGGCTGGAATTATAAATACCCCAACTCAATCTTAAAATGTCTTTAAAAAATACCAACTTAATCTCAAAAAGTCTTTAAAGATACCAACTTAATCTCTAAAAGTCTTTGAAAATCCCAACCTCAATCTCAAAATGTCTTTATTTAATTGTCCAGATATCCTGTTTTATGTCCCATGCCCATGGCCATATATTATTATGAATTTATTAAAAAAATCTTTCTCAAAGACTATAATTCATATACATTCATATGCATACGGGAACAAAAATAATAAAATATCTAGCAAGGACAATAAAATTGCCAACCGGGACAATAAAGCGGCCAGCCAGGACGATAAATGGAACCAAACTTGAAACTGATCTTACTGAGCTGTAAAACCAGTCCAAAAAAGTTTGGATTAAAAAGGTTTCAAATAATTGAGGAAGAAAAATAATGTATTTATTAGGAATATAAATTAGCTGAAAGGGACTGTAAAGGAAAAATGAAAGGGGTATAGGATGAAATCTGAGAATCTCCAACGTTGAATGGTAAATATAAGACATCTATCTGATGTTCCTGTCTCGAGAAATTGATACAAAACCAATATGAAAATGACGATATCCCACAGAAACCTGAAAATCTCAGGTTTGCTCCTGTTAATAAACTTCTTATTTACTTACACCCATCTAAATGGTTCGTTTGGTGAAGGTTGATGTAGTCCCACCCAGACCTGGCCGGTCAGCTCGTTTGCATTAATAAACTCACGCAGCACCCCACCAGGGTCATCTAAAACAGTAGAATTAATAAATTCACGCGTACATCATGTAGGGTCATCTACAACAGTAGGATCAATAAACTCCCCACCAGGAGTATCTACAACAATAGGATTAATAAACTAATATCCAGCACCCCCAGGATCATCGACAACAGTAGAATTAATAAACTAATGTGCAGCACCCCACCAGGATCATCTACAACTGTAGGATATCTAAAGGGATTGTTCATGATTAGACTCTCTCCTTCACACTCCACCAGACAGCAAAAGAATGCCAAATTCACCTTTTGCCAAATGTTCAGAAAAGGACTGACAAAAATAGTTTACCTCTCGCCATTGGCCAAATGTTCACATAGAACCGAAAAGAACAGTTTACATCTGGCCAAATGTCCACATAGAACCGACATAAATAGTTTACATTTGGCCAAATGTTCACGAAGAACCAATATAAATTAGTTTACATTTGGCCAAATGTCTATTTAGGAACTCAAAAGCATATCATACCTTGGCCAAATGTTCATATAAGAATTGACAACTATAATTTACCTTTGACCAAATGTCTTTATAGGGACTCCCAAATAAAATGAATCTCTGGTCAAATTTCCAAAATTCTACCTCCATGATCAAATATTTAATGTAAGGACTGGCAAGTATTTCCTCTGGCCAAATGCCCATATAATCAAGGACTGACAAGTATATATACCTCTGGCCAAATGTCCATATAAGGACTGACAAGTATCTTCAGCTTGTATCCAGGTTCTGTGTCCAATAATATGAAGGTATGCTCTGGATGAGGAGTGAGAAAGTAAACTCCATCCTTGATTCTTCTTATATTTATATTCAACCTTCATAGTTGTGTCCTGGAAAAGATAATAATTAGTTATAATCGGTAATCTTAGAATCTAGAATAAAAACAGACCGATAGCTAGAACGGGCTCAAAAGCAATACCGGGCAATAGGAGAACTATCTGAAACGCGCATTTTTACTATGCTTAGTTCTTTCAGAATAGATCGATCGAAACGATAGAATTTTCGTAAAAAGTGTCCTTGATTAATATGAAAATTTTCCATAAATAAAGCTTATATGACCTTTCTACATAAATTTCTTGTAAAAGCCATAAAAATGGTATTAGAGATAGTAAATAATAAATGATAAATAAATAAATAATAATTAAATAATAAATAAATTAAACAGTTTTCTAAAAAAAGGATTCCATACACCTGTTCTAAGAAAATTAGGTTTTTTCTATAAGAATGGATAAAATTTAATTCTTTTCAGACTTTTTCGACATTTATTGAAAATTGCATTTCATTTTCAGATAATTTCTTTGCTTTTACCATACAGTGTGTTCTGCAATAAACATGACAGTTCAGAGACGACTTGAAATTCGTCTTTTTACTTTAAAAGCATGAAAATATTAAAAACGTTAATCGACGTATCAGTTTTCAATGATAAGGGATAACCCCTGGAAAGCTTACAACTTGCGCAATTAATATGTTAAAAATTCAGGACGACCTTTCAATTAATCAATCAATCAGAATTTTAGGGACAACCGATGACCTTTAAATCGTCAGTCAGTCAGTCAGTCAGTTAAACGTCTCAAAACTGCTATGTCATATATATGACCTTATTTCATTTTTTCTTTCTTTCATACCGTAAAAAGAATATGGGGTATTTTAAAGTTTAGTTGAAAAGCATACTTTGGGACAAGTAAAACTAATATCAAATAACTGCAATATTTGGGGTCAAATGGATTTTACAAAATTTCAAAATTATCTCTAGTAATGATAATTTTTATTAAATTTACTCCTTTGAATTTCTACTCGATTTTTAATAATTCTAGTCGATCATTGGGAGAAATCAACCTAATTTGATCAAAAATAATTGATGACTGGTTGTGAAATCTACTCGGTTTGATTAAATCTACTCGATTTCATCAAACTCCCATTTCTTCTATAAATAAATATATTTGATGTTTAAGTCCTGAGGTTTTAATTGAACTTTCACTCAGAACTGTTGGTTTAGTTTCTCTTATTGTTATCTTTGTTGCAGTGAAAATGTTTTCAGAACTTTTTGTAAAGAGATTGTTCCCAGACTTTGTAGGAGGCATGAGCTAACAATTTAAATTGATCGCGGTGTCAAATATTTCTTGTTCTTCTCTGTTTAGCATTATTTAAGGAATTCTACCCTATAACTTTTTTCCAGACAAAATTTTAATAAATATTTGCAAACTTTTTTAATATTATCTAACAACATTTTTAATATTATCTAACAACATTTTTAATATTATCCAACAACATTTTTAATATTATCCATCAAGATTTTTAATATTATCTAACAACATTTTTAAAGCTTAAAGCTTAATGCAATTAGGGGGGGACCGATATACAACAGTGAATATACCTTTAAACCTTTGACTGCAATCAATAAGGGCAGAGAACTCCGTGTGTTTATCCCCAACATGGTGTTTGAAATGCTGTGAAATTTATGTGAACGCTAGCGTACAGTGTGAACGCATCATAGCTGTCGTTAAACTCCCCGAAATCCAGAATGTTTAAGGCGGTTTTTAAAGATTCGATGTAAGATTCGACAGATAAATGTTTCAAAGATATCTTAGGATTATAGAATTAGATTATGATATGAGTAAATTCAGTTCCTGTATTTTTCCAAATTTTAGTAAAAACCTAAGCGCCAAAATGTTTAACATTACACAGGTTTGAAATATGACATAGAAGAAGGGGGGGGGGACGTCTTTTACATATATATAAATATATATATAACGCAAAGCTTAATTAGGATAGAATCTCCAGGCTATATCGAAGTATTCAAAATCCATCAAACAATCCGTAATGAACATTTTACTTGAATACCTAATGACGTAAATCCCATCAAAAAAGGTTTGAAATAAAAAAACTAAAAAACGAAAAGCACGGAAAGGATTTGAAAAGTAACTATTTTACCATGGAACATTTGAATCACCGTGAAATGGTAAAAAGTATCACAGGATACCTTTCTTCTGCCGACTAAAACAACTGGTGAAATATTACAAACGACTTTACGCTCTTATTTATAAATTGTACACTGTAAAAATGTCTCATTGGTATCAAATGAATTCTAGTTTTTTATCTTCAAAACTGCACTTTTAGCTTCACTACCATGTCTAACCCGTCTCTCCCTTTAAGTTTTAAACAGTTTTAAATGTGTGTCCTCGCTTCAATGAAAATATTTTTCTTTTAAACGATTTTATCTCAAACTTAATACTACCAAAGTAAAATTTCTTAGAAGTGCTTTTCAAAAAGAAAAAGGAAATTAAATTCTGGTAGATAGATATCTATGTATGTAAAATATAAATCTTTTTTTATATTTTCAAAAATCTGATAGATTAGCATTTGTACCAATTAAAAAAGATAATAAAAAAGGACCCGAATAAGTTTTTCTATTTAAATTTTTTATGAACCTGTTATATCTGTTTTCATATTTAAATAAATTAACTCGATTTTAACACACCTTAACTGTAAATGTGTCCTAATTGTACAAGTTTACCCACAAAGAATGCGTATTTTATGACGACATTAAACCATTAAAAGTTGACAATTAGAGGGTATAATTTGCTGTTTTCTTTAAATGATTTTTTTAATGATTTGGAAAAGATATTTAGACGTGTATCAGCTGTGGGAAGCAAGGAATGTAAATAATAAAAATAAACAATTATTCAAAACTGTCGTCTCATCCTTTGTGAGTAACCCTGTACATCAAATTCTAAAAAGTAAAAACATCCTTCTTATTGCGCAGAAAATGTACGCCAAAAAAACTCCTCTTTTAGACAGATTTCATTCTTATTTAGTGAAATTCAAAATCCTGGCTGAAAGTACAACACACAGTGATCATTGACATTTTTGACATTTAGGAAGATTATAACAAGCTTTCACGCCAAATTGACATAAAGGAAGATTGGAACAAGCTATCACGTCAAATTGACATAAAGGAAGATTGTAACAAGCTATCACGCCAAATTGTTTGAGAATTTTGCCAAATACTATTTTAATAACTAAAGCTAGAAACAAGTACTCTATAATAATTGAACTGCACGGCTAAATCAGAGGCGTATTCAGGGGGGAGCTATGGGGGGGACCAGTGAAATCTATTGATTTCAGGGGGTTTTCAGGCCCCAACGGGTGCTGAGCCCCCCCCTCCCCCCTGGAAAGAGAAAATAATTTAAGCCCCTCCTGGACAAATTCCTAAATATGCCCCTGGGCTAAATAAATCATAAATAATTCAACTTTTTATAAGAATCTGGACAGTGCAGCTGCAGAGCTGAGTAAATACTTGTTTTACATATTTTTAATAAAAAACCGAATTATCCCTTGAACGCTGATATTTTCCATTTTGTAAAATTAAACCAGTTTCCATTTTTCTGCTGAACTCACATATTTTCCAGTCTTATATACATTATATTTCAGTTTATTGTGCAAATTTTATATTTTATATTTCAGTTAATTGGGCAAATTTTGTATTTTATATTTCAGTTTATTAAGCAAATTTTATATTTTATATTTCAGTTTATTGGGCAAATTTTATATTGTATATTTCAGTTTATTGTGCAAATTTTGTATTTCATATTTCAGTTTATTAAGCAAATTTTAAATTTCATGTTTCAGTTTATAGTTCTTTTATATTTTATATTTCAGTTTATTGGGCAAATTTTATATTTTATATTTCAGTTTATTGTGCAAATTTTATATTTTATATTTCAGTTTATTGTGCAAATTTTGTATTTTATATTTCAATTTATAGTGCAAATTTTATATTTTATTTTTCAGTTTATTGTGCAAATTCTATATTTTATATTTCAGTTTATTGTGCAAATTTTAGTTTGGATTAAAAATTCTTTATTTTATATTTCAGTTTATTGTGCAAATTTTATATTTCATATTTCAGTTTATTGCGAAAATTTTATATTTTATATTTCAGTTTATTGTTAAAATTTTATATTTTATATTTCATGTTATTGAGCAAATTTTATATTTTATATTTCAGTTTATTGTGAAAATTTTATATTTTATATTTCAGTTAATTGTGCAAATTTTATATTTTATATTTCAGTTTATTGTGCAAATTTTANCTAAATAAGAAGTGAACATGTTACTTGATGACACTGATAGTTTATTAATGTTAGATAGATTATATACTAAACTAAATAAGAAGTGAACATGTTACTTGATGACACTGATAGTTTATTAATGTTAGATAGATTATATACTAAACTAAATAAGAAGTGAACATGTTACTTGATGACACTGATAGTTTATTAATGTTAGATAGATTATATACTAAACTAAATAAGAAGTGAACATGTTACTTGATGACACTGATAGTGTATTAATGTTAGATAGATTATATACTAAACTGTATAAAAGTAAATCAAGGTCTTCAAACGATATTTTTGGAAAGTTTGTTTAAAACTATTTTCATTTATTTTATATATATATATACAAGTTTTAAACTTTTCAGACCCTAGCAACTTTTATATTTGGTTTTAACATATTACATATACGATAAAGTAAACATAAAGTATCAATGAACTAAATTTAAAAGAAAAAATGCCAACACTCTTTTGCCCTGCAAAAGAGTGTTAAAAAAAACTTATTGAGTATTTTGTCCTTACGTGACCTTGTGGCAAAAAAAAATATTTTGAAATTGTGTTTTTAATAATTAGTTTGTTATAAATATATCAAGTTTTGACAAAAGTTGTCTGTATTTGTCTTATATTATCAATTTTGTTACTAATTTCTTATAAAGATTAGTTGCTAAAATCTATTTGAATTCAATTCGTTGTTCGTTGTTTCATGATTCAATGAGTAAATGGTCGATTTTAAAAATTCAACTTGCTTCACCGAGAAAAGAAGAAGTATTTGATATTAAAACGTCTTAAAGAAAAGACGTTTTTCTTTTAAGCAAAAATTGCGCAGACAAAAACTCTTTTTGTGATGATTCAAATGAAAATAAACTCCATCTGGTAAAGGAGAATTTAAAAAGTTTGAAATCGATAAAATCTGTTCATAAAAATATAGAGTTAAAAAATGTTTTTGGGCCTCTACTTAGAAAATTAAAAAAAACGGCCTTCGGTGGATCTTTAAATGCCAATTAAGCATCTTTTAATGAAATCTTATTTTTGATAAGTATTTTTTGAATATCGTCCTAATTAAAGAAAAAAACTCAACGTAATACATTTCAAAACATTTGTCTTTGCTTTATACAAATCCAGTAGATTTAATAGATTCTTTAAAAAAGGAAGGGGGTTTTAAAACAGGCCGAAATCACCGCCCCCCCCCCTCCCCTGAGTTTTGTCTTTGAAATTTAGCCAACTTAAATTCTTTCAAAAATAGTTTTACAAACTTCATGATTATTAAACTAATGCAGTATTTTGTTATTCTAATTTGCATTAGGATTCGTCATGAAAATGGCTTTTCAGTAGAAATTGCGTATGTATACAGATCTATTTAAGTTGCATGAAGAATTTAGAAGGTTCTGATCAAATGGATGCATTAATAGAATGGCTGAATCAGGAGGGGGGGGGGGGATTTAGTTTAAAGAAATTGAATATTTGCCACAAACTCAAATTGTCTAATCCCTAATTCTTTGCAACCTGATACATCATCATTCCAAACTTAGATTATTTTATCTAACAGAATTAATAGTTTGAAATATCTGTCCATCTTGACATTGAATTGCAAATATTAGAAATTAGAAATTAGAAATAGATCGGGATTAGAAAACCAGAGTTTGTGGCAAAGGCTCAATTTCTTTGAGATATAAGAGTAAAGGTTGGATTTCAAATTGTATAGTAAGCCAAATTTTACCAAGTGTCAAACAGATCAACTTTGTTCGGACATTTGGTTGGACAGTAAACAATATTTACTGCAGTTCTCTGGGAGGTTAGACTCTTCAAGAGGTTTTATTAACAAGTAGTACATTCTGAATTGCATCTGTGTACCAATGTTTCCAGTCGGACCAGTGTCCCCTTCANATATTTACTGCAGTTCTCTGGGAGGTTAGACTCTTCAAGAGGTTTTATTAACAAGTAGTACATTCTGAATTGCATCTGTGTACCAATGTTTCCAGTCGGACCAGTGTCCCCTTCAGGAGAACAACGTACTGCAAGTGTCAGACAAATGTCTCTGCGGGTTTATTATCAAGTAGTTTCTTAAACAAGTTTTATTGTGTAATCTATAGTTTTCAAGTTCATAACTTTATATAAAAATGAAGAAAATAAATTGAGAAGGATATGGCAACTTGTCCCAGCTTACAATTTAGATTCGTAATTAACCCTGAAAACTTAATATAGAACTTTAAACTTGGAAAAGTTAAATCTCAGGCTTTTACTCTCTTCTCTCTACTCTTCACTTTCTACTCTCTACTCGATCTACTCTCTACTCTCTACTCTCTACTCTCTACTCTCTACTCTCTACTCTCTACTCTCTACTTTCTACTCTCTACTCTCTACTCTCTACTTTTAGATAAGTTCCAATCCAGGTACAACTCAAAACTCCAGGAAATTTCAAATTCCAGGATCTCAAATAATCAACGTAATTACAAGTTTTACGTAGTTATTTACAAACGTAGTTAAGCTTAATTGTGATACATGTTTTACGTAGTTATTTACAAACGCAGTTGATTAACAGAGGGCGTAGTTAGGTTACCAATAATGTACAACGTATATTCAGGTTTATAGATATAGGGTTTATGACGATATTCATTACATCTCTATAATGTTGAGATATTTAAGTAAGAATGATTATATAAATTCTCCTGAAAGCCAAAGAACCTTAGATATTAAAAAAAAACGAAAGAAAACTATGACCAGCTCTATATTTTTAATGTACTATTACTGTATAGTGTATGTGCGGTGCATAAATAAATAAAATAACTATTATCCCATAAGACCGGCTTGATGTGTCTTTTCTCAGATATATTTTCATGTACATTGTGCATGTAACATTAAATCTTTTAAAAATACTTAAAAATGAAAAAAACTCTTCTCTTAGTTTTACATCAATCTAACTGAGATTCCAAAATTGACGGGACAAAATTAAAAAATTTCAACTTTTTGGGATAAAGCTAAATTGATTGTTCTAAAGAATGTTAAGTTTAGTAAGAAAAAGTATATTTCAAAATAATGATCGGTAGAGATCGTATATCTTACTAATATTGATCATTTGCCACGCCCACCCCTGCTAAATTATTTATTCTTAAAGAGACTATAAGTTGACGTAGTTTACAATAAAGAAGAGTCAGGGGCGTACGGGGGGGTGCCGGGCCACCCGGCCCCCCTCACTTTTGCCCTTAACTAAAAAAGTTTCATTAAAAAAGCAGTGTAACTATATCCTTTATATCATTATTTATAATTATACGATATGTATCGTTTTTATGAAAATATAGATATTTTATAAGAAACGTTTCCATCGCTATTGTTCACCCATTGAAGCTAATACCACAATATTACGAGGAAGTGTCTGATGAGTCCACTTAAGAAAATTACATAAATAATTTATTAACACTTGTTATATGGAAGTGTGTATATGATCGAATAGTTTACATATATTTAAAAAAGGTATCAATATTTTTTCAAAAAGGGGTTTTTAAGGGGGGGAACAATGTTGCCAAGGGGGGCACAAATTCCCCCTCCCCCCTACGTCCCTGAGTAGAGTTACATGACCGATGATTCAACACTATATACAATGAACCTATTCTTCGCAAAGATAATGGAAATATCCTTGCTTTCTATTAAAAAAATATCATATGTTATTTTAATTTTAGATTATATTTAAGTGGCTTTTTGATTCATGTCTTTTAGAGTTTATATCTTTCTGAGTGTAATGATGATTTCTTCGACATTGTTACTCAGATGAAAGTGTGAAGGGTACCACTGTGAAAATTGAATTCAAAGAGACTCTAACTGTTATTTCAAAAGTGACCTTCCCCATTCAAAGATGACAATGCCCGATTCACAACGGTACTATTAAGACCTGTATCTGATCAATAATCTGGAAGATTTTTTTGTTTTCCAGGTATAAAAGTGTTTAATTCGAATGTTTTACTGCAGTAGAAATGCGCAAGTCACTTTGTAGAAAAACCACAATTGAAAATAATCAGCTTTCTAAAGTATAAACATTAATATCTTGTTGATACTTTTATGGTTACCGTTGTGAACCAGGTATTGCCATATCTTTGCAAGGAGGGTTACTTGAAATTGCACTTATACATTCTCTTTTACTCTTCAAATAGAGGGTTATTGTGAAATTATGTCGACAATTTTTATGTCTTGTTTTTTATCCTGCGAAACGACAATTTTCTAAATTCTAATTTAAATTTTATAATTCTTGGACAACAGTTACATTGACTGTTAAAACTTTCAACTTTCGAGATAGAGTAATTGTAAGTACATTTAGCTACTCCAGATTACTATTTCGAGTAAAGGGGGGGGGGCTGTCCCCCCATGGAAACAATTGTCCCCGGGGCACGTGTACATCCAGAAAAATAAATGCAAAAGCAAAAATTGGCTTGATTTATCATGGAGAAATATGTGCTAGCACTTTCAAAACGTTTGTAAGTTATCTTGAAAAACGAATTCACCATTTCGATTAGCATATATCTATAGGGGTTTTAAAATGAGAAGCAAAGAAAAACATAAGTTTCCCTAATATTCTGTAATTTTCACAATTATGGGATTATTTTGTAGAAAATAGTAGAAACTCAGTAAAGACATTTTATAAACATAATAATAGTAATGCATTTGTCTATGTGCACAGAGCTACATAACCTACAAATCAAGCAAAGTTTTTGCTCTTTTTTTCTTGGATTTACATATAAGATTTAGTTCTCAATGTGAATTAACTAATAATTGGTNCCCCCACAGTGTTTCTTCCACCTTATTTACATGATGAATACAGTGAGGATTTCTTCTTTATTCAAGGTTTGCTTCAGGAACAAAATTCCCTGTCTCCCCTGACATTGATAAATCATCAGGAATTTTTCACAAAATATTTCCCCTGTCATTTCAACTTAAATCCAAAACTTTCTTTAACGTGTAGGAGTAAAGTGGTTTAAACCACCCTCATGTAAACACTTTAAGAAACTATGTAGTAATAACTTTTCACAACAGGAAAATGATTTTTAAAAAATCTCAACTTTTTAAATTTTTTTTACCGTCTTAAAATTAACTGGAGAATCTAATTTTTTACTGAAGTTTTAAAAATATTTTTAATTTAATTCCAGAATATATATTGCTATGATGTTTCATTCAATTGTTTTATTTCAATGTTGCTTTGTCACCATATAAGAGTAACTTTTCTTTGGGAACTGGGTTTTTGCCACAAACTCAAATTTTCTAATCAATAAATTTTGCAGTTTTTTCCCCTGCTTTTTTGTTGATGTTAATTTCACGAAGAAAATAAATTTTTTTTCTAAAATACCTAAAACTACATCGGTGGTCCCTGGGGCCAGGCCAAGTTCCACACAAAACAGAATCAGTTATGTGTTTGAACAAACAAACCTGCAAACCTCTTTTAGCAAAATAAATAAGATAGTTTAAAAAAGTACAACAAAAAAAATTGATCCTGAATTTTATTGAACATTTTATTGTAAAGAGAAACTAAACTTTTTTCTTCTATATTTGATAAACTTCGAGTATATAACTGAATGCAGAGAATGCATTTTATTATAAATCTTTGATCTGTCAAATCCTGCTAAACTAATTGTTATTTACAGTTAATAGTTACCAACATTTTGCATTGAGTATTGTATAAATTGTGAAATAAATCAAAAAATAAACTTCAAAAGCTACCATTATGATAAGTCAAATATTAAAGGGTTGTTAATTAATTCCCCGTGATCCTCCATTTAAAGGGAACATTTTTAGTTTCACATCGTTATTCATCTATAACATTTATCAAGTTTGTTTGTATATTTGTTTGTTTGTTTTTCCGATCATAAGTCATGAACCTCTTGACCGATTTGCCTAAAAATTTGACTTGGAACTCGATGAACCGTTCAAAAGTTTAACTTTTATATACTTTTATATAGAGAAAGTTTAGTTTTCTGGCAAAACCGGGTTCCCAACCTAGTAAAGTACACTATGACACTTTTATCTCTGTAAAACCGGGTTCCCAACCTAGTACACCATTACACTTTTATCTCTGTAAAACCGGGTTCCCAACCTAGTACACTATAACACTTTTATCTCTGTAAAACCGGGTTCCCAACCTAGTACACCATTACACTATTATCTCTGTGAAACCGGGTTCTCAACCTAGTACACCATTACACTATTATCTCTGTGAAACCGGGTCCCAACCTAGTACACTACAACACTTTTATCTCTGTAAAACCGGGTTCCCAAACTAGTACACCATTAAACTATTATCTCTGTGAAACCGGGTTCCCAACCTAGTACACCATTACACTATTATCTCAGTAAAACCGGGTCCCAACCTAGTACACTACAACACTTTTATCTCTGTAAAACCGGGTTCCCAAACTAGTACACCATTAAACTATTATCTCTGTGAAACCGGGTTCCTAACCTAGTACACTATAACACTTTTATCTCTGTAAAACCGGGTTCCCAACCTAGTACACCATTACACTATTATCTCTGTAAAACCGGGTTCCTAACCTAGTACACTATGACACTTTTATCTCTGTAAAACCGGGTTCCCAACCTAGCACACTATGACACTTTTATCTCTGTAAAACCGGGTTCCCAACCTAGTACACTATGACACTTTTATCTCTGTAAACATGAGAAAGATATTATCCTTCTTCTATCTTACAAAGAGATCAATTCTGCAAACTTCTTAAAGTCCATTTTTTCAAGAAATCGGAATTAAACTCATTTTTTTTATCAGGCAGAAAATTTTTTTTTATTGTTTTTAAGTAAAAATTAAAGTGATTTAAGATTTGTCTGCATTGAATACATATATTTCTATTTTAAAACTATTAAGCATAAAGAAGTTTAAAAATATGTCGACAATTTTATCTTTAATCTCTTTTATTTCCATAAAATAAGATAAATTTGTGAATATACATTTTAAATCAATTCCATGCTACTGATATAATTCATCCTTTTACTATTAAGTATATTGCTGTGTCATTCCAACTAATATGTAGACACAGTACTAGACATTAGATACTAGACAGTACTAGACACTAGATACTAGACAGTTCTAGACACTAGATACTAGACAGGACTAGACACCAGATACTAGACAGTACTAGACACTAGACACTAGACAATACTAGACACTAGATACTAGACAGTACTAGACACTAGATACTAGACAGTACTAGACACTAGATACTAGACAGTACTAGACACTAGATACTAGACAGTACAAGACACAAGATACTAGACAGTACTAGACACTAGATACTAGACAGTTCTAGATACTAGACAGTTCTAGACACTAGACAGTAGACAGTAGACACAGTACTAGACACTAGATACTAGACAGTACTAGACATTAGACAGTAGACAGTACTAGACACTAGATACTAAACAGTAATAGACATTAGACAGTAGACAGTATATAAACTTGTCTTAAAAATCTTCTTCGTTAATTATTTATCTTTGTCCTACTTTGGGAAGATCTATAAAATAATATTTTCATACCAAGATAAGAACATTCGTGATTTATATCAAAGACTTTTAGCATCGTCTTTGCTTCAGATGTCATGGTTGGACAGACAAACAGAGATAACTCGTGCTTTATATCAAAGACTATTAGCATCGTCTTTGCTTCAGATGTTTGGTCGGACAGACAAACAGAGATAACTCGTGATTTTTATCAAAGACTTTTAGCATCGTCTTTGCTTCAGATGTCATGGTTGGACAGACAAACAGAGATAACTCGTGCTTTATATCAAAGACTTTTTGCTGCATAAAAAAAGACAAATACTAGCTTGGGAACCCAGCTTTGCCTGGAAACTAAATTTATCTACAAAAGTCAGATGGAATCAAAAGTAGGACCTTTCCATCAATTTTTAAATTTGATAGTGGTTAATTATATATACTCCCTTTTTATTTATCGATCACTCCCTTACTTAAAGAAAAATGCAATTAGCGACAGGAAATTAGTAATATAAGGTCAAAAGAATTAATCTTGAAAGGAAATTACTTTTGCATTTTTGGAAATTCTATTTCAAAACAAGTTTTCTAAAAATGTCTGCACTGATCTCAGTCTAACAACTTAATATTTATGAAAAATTAAAATCATTGGAATAGAAAGCAAAAACTACATTAAACTCATTTCCACACAAAATTTAATTTTCTTCAAATATTTTAAAGCTTTCTTCCCTTGTTAAAATTCCTTGTTAAAATAACATTTTTGTTTTTACGATTTAAAATGAAATTTTAACATTTTGGAGTCAGCACATACAAGGTAGTTTATTTAGAATATCGATCACGTGACTTTATTTTGGAGTCAGCATATACTAGGAAGTTTATCTAGAATTGCGATCACGTGATTTTATTTTGGAGTCAGCATATACAAGGTAGTTTATCCAGAATATCGATCAAATGACTTAATTCTGGAGTCAGCATATATAAGGTAGTTTATCTAGAATTTCAATCACGTGACTTTATTTTGGAGTCAGCATATACAAGGAAGTTTATCTAGAATATCGATCACGTGACTTTATTTTGGAGTCAGCATATACAAGGAAGTTTATCTAGAATAATGATCACATGACTTTATTTTGGAGTCAACATATACAAGGAAGTTTATCTAGAATTTCGATCACATGACTTTATTTGTTCATTTTTCGTGCAACTTGTCACAAAGTACTTTTTTGGCATTTAGAAATATTAATACAGGGTGCATACGTTCCAAACTGGGGTGATGGCCTATTTTTGACAAGTGTTTGAATTTGGCCAAATCACGATCTGGAACTAACAAACTAGTTTTCACTGTTCAAAAAAATACTCACGTAAGAAATTCAGGAAGGATTTCGAGCAATTTAACAAATCCTAATTTCAAAATCCTTTTCATACCTGTAAGATTTGTCAAGACATGTGAATAAAAAACTTTTCTATTCTATTCCAAAAATGTATTCTCTATTGATGATTTGGTCATATTATGGATACTTTAAACATACCTGAGCAGTGACTAGGTAGACTAGGGTTAAGAAGTACAAATACATTTTCATTTATCTATCTATCTATTTAACATGAATTCACCATATTCTTCTGAAAATATCTTTATTATGAATATGTAGGTAAGAGTAATAATATGAAGTGCTAACATGCAAAGAAAACATTAATGAAAGAGCGTGGGATTTTTTCTCTATATTATTTATCTTAAACTGAAAAATGCCATAGGCTAAAAATTGGTGATTCAACATTTTTTGGAAATGATATTCTGAAATGAATGGATGAATTAAGTTGAAATGTAAGAATGAATTGTTTCGATTTAAATCATTCATTCATTTCAACTTGATTGATTTTTTCATTTCAACTTGATTGATTTTTTCATTTCAACTTGCTTCATACTTTGTTTAACACTTCTTTTGCTCATCAGCTTGACCTATTTCACTTCAACCAAACTAATATAATTTATAAAATTCTATTCTTTCCTGATTCTCAAACATTAACGAGAAATTTGTGCTTTTACTGCGTAATATGTAGTTTGTACATGCTTACTGTGTAATATGTAGTTTGTACATGCTTACTGTGTCATATGTAGTTTGTACATGCTAACTGTGTAATATGTAGCAAAACATGCTTACTGTGTAATGTGTTCAATGTACATTTATGTGACTACTAGTGTACAATTACAAACTATACTACTTGGGTTTAGAACAAAGATAAAGAACATTCTAGTTTTAGCAAATTGTAAAGAGAACTTTATACTACTTTTTACTGCAGAGGAATTCGCGAGCAAAATACTGTCTTCTGTATAATATCAACTTGCTGTCTACTGTCTACTGTCTACTGTCTACTGTCTACTGTCTACTGT
>NW_019396378.1:208345-240379 GCF_000591075.1 Eurytemora carolleeae | reverse complement strand
TTATCACAAATAACAGAAAAGATAACGCACAAACGCACGGATATGTTGACATATAACCCAAATTTTGATTTTGGGGCAGTTTACACCAATACCCTTCTCTTTGCCCCACAAACTGGTTATGGAGCGGAAGATGTCTGTTACTTTGACATGGGCGAGAAAATGAATTGCCGATTTAAATGTTTTTATTTTCTGGATTTTCTTTTCGGATTTTAAAACGTCCATTAATAGGCTACTCAGAATTTTTATTAAATCAAAAAAATATTTAAAAATATTGAAGCTTTTCAAAACTTACAGAATTAATAAACACCCTGTAAGTATAATACAGATGTGTCCTTTCATTTGTTCAATTCAAATTGTGTTTTAAACAATACTTTTAATTGCAAACTTGTTTTTTACAGAACAATACTTTTTCATTTAGGGTTTCCGATGACTTTACACTTTTTTAAATTACTATTTCAAAATTAGTTTTTATTACCTTTAAATACATATATAAATATATAATCTACTGAGGATTGCCGCAAGGCATGAAACATCATTGTAGACCATAAATCATCTTGAAACCTTTCTCCAATAGATGTCGTCTTGAAAGCAAAATCCCCCTCGCAGAGCCGAAACCAAGCCAAACCTCCTCCCGTCAATAGACGCTAAAATCTGTGAAAAGTGATAATACGTTTTAAATATAGAAATATTTAAATTTCGAGATTATCGCTTTAAACAATAATCTTTTAACCAACCGGGTATTTATTTTTCAGATGTCACAAAACGTTTTATTCTCCTGATCCTATTGACCCCTCACTAGTAAGTTTTGTTTATCAAATATTATAGCTATTATAAATATTATATTTAACTACATTTAAATATGGTTATCCATAATCAATGCCTGTAATTTATTATAAGTATTTTAAGATAACTATTGTGACAAAACCCCCCCTGACCCTCTAAAATACCCCACCGGGGGGGGGGGGGTACCAAAAGGCTTTTATATAAATATATTTTTTCTCCAATTATAAAACTTAAACAGACAAAAATAGCTTCTAAATTTGACGGAAGTGAGGGGGGGGGGGATATTTCCATGATAAAGAATGTATATCATGATTCTAGAATAGCTGAATAAAGTATGGAATATATGGACATGCAATGAGATTATATTTCATGGAAATTATTTCAAATATTTATTCATGTTAATCAGAGAGTACATAGATGAGTTAAATCATGCGGGGGGGGGGTTGATCGTTGTCTGCTTATTTAGCTGGACTGTACTGTACTGTACACTTACGACTGTTTATTAGCATACAGGGTGTCCCAATAAACTTTGGAATTCAGTGACGAATTCGATATCGTCTTTCTAAATAGTTCTTTGATTTAGTATAGTTATACCTACTGAGAAAGCTGTAATCTGTAAGAGTTTCGTCTGCTACGTTTACAATTTGTTTGTTTATGTTTTGAGTGCATACAGTTGTACTTAGTAAAACACAAAAAATACAGTATACAAACAGAGTAAACTTGTCCGTCTTCACTGCTCATCTTGCGGAGACATTATAGACACATCTTTACAACCATTTACTGTTTTAATAAAATAAACTCTAGCAGACATAATACTATTATGGCTTTTGAAATCAGGTATTACAATGCTAATTCATATCAAAGACGATATCGAATTCGTTACTGAATTCCCATGTTTATTGGGACACCCTGTATATCAACACATTATAACTATAACCTCGTTGATCAATGAGCAATAGCATGCCTCAAAATCTTATTCACAGCACTTTGGGGCTTGGTCAATCATGCAATATTCACCAGTCCAATGCTCCCTATTGGTGATCTAGCAGCAGTAGCGCTACAAGTACATGGTCAGGTCAGTAGCACCATATGACCCATTTCTATAAGCAAGTATGTCCATAAATACTGCATACTGCAAATGTTTCGAGACTAAAACAATAATTGTCCAATCCTAGTTTTCTTTGGTTTAGTGAATCATGAATGATGAGAAACCTCTCTCAATGGATATATTTTATATGAAGTTAAATATTTAGTCAAATATCATATTTAGAAGATACTCTTACTCCTACTCATCCGGGTATACAGAGAGTATCAAGAAACATATATATTTATCTATCTATCTATCTATCAAATATCATATTTAGTAAATACTCTTACTCCTACTCATCCGGGTATACAGAGAGTATCATATCAAGAAACATATATATTTACCTATCTATCTATCTATCTATCTACCTATCTAAATATCTATCTATCTATCTTTCTATCTATCTATCTATCTATCTATCTATCTATCTATCTATCAATCTATCTATCTATCTATCTATCTATCTAACTATTTATCTGTCTATCTATCTATCTATCTATCTATCTTTCTATTTATCTATCTATCTATATTTTGAACTAAATGAATATTAAGATGAATGATGGGAGTGGCAACGTGCATCTCTCAAATCTAGTACCCCCTAGTCCTTCTTATCTAACCCTACCCCCCATGGTCGCCCCCCCCCCCCCCGACCATATTCCCAGCATCTTGATGTTCCTGGTTTCATCAGTCATGTTTTCATTCATCCTACACGGTACACATAGTTCCTGTCATTCATAATATCCATATATAGTTCATTCATTCAATCATGCATTCATTTTTCATCCCCTCTCCATTATTTTCCTATTATTCATTCTTTCATTCATCCTTCCACTCACCCATACTTCCTTTTCATTCATACTTACATTTATCCTCTCTACATTATATTCATGTTATTTATCCTTTCATTCATCCTCTCTACATTATATTCTTGTTATTTATCCACTCTACATTAAATTTCCTTGTTATTTATCCACTCTACATTATGTTCTTGGTTTTTTATCCACTCTACAATATTCTTGTTATTTATCCACTCTACATTATATTCTTGTTATTTATCCACTCTACATTATATTCTTGTTATTTATCCACTCTACATTAAATTCTTGTTATTCATCCTCTCTACATTATTTCCTTCTCATTCATCCTTTCATTCATTCTTCTCTATATTATTTCCTTGTCATTCATCCTCTCTACATTATTTCCTTCTCATTCATTCTAAAAAATATCATTCTATGATATTCATAATTCTTGCTTCTTGAATTATTTCTTGATTATCTTTATATAGATTTATAAGTGATTACATGTAAACAGTATAAGAGAGAGATTACTCTTTTTTATCCAGTTCCAAGCAAATCATTAACCAGCTTATTTTTAACTAACGATTTGCTATAAGAGACTGTAAGTATAACTTCATATGATCCACCATGGAAAAATGGCAATGCACTTTAAACCTGAATCTAATAAATATTTGGAAGAGATTGTCGTTTTTCTAGGCTTAAAAGATTTTTGTCATCTAAAAGTTTTTATATCTGGCTTGTTCAATTTTCAGCTTTTTATTTTTCTAAAAGTATCTTACAGATTCTTTTGTTACTAATAAGTTTAAAACTGGTATTGTTATCCGTCTAATGATTAACAGGATATTTCATAATAAAAATCAAGACCTAACTCGGAAAAGGTTGGAAATAATGTATGAAAATTTCCACAATGCGAAAATTTTCAGTTTTTCTTCATTGATATAATAATCTGAAACTGTTGTTTTTAATCAAAGCACAATAACTTTACCTCCCTTGGGCAATGTAAAAGAAAGAAATGTTAAAAGTCAGGGAATGGTTTAGAAAGTTACAGTGAGGAAGAAAAAAAACAGGAAGGGATTAGGCGTGGGATGGAACTCCCGGACGCCATGAGCCTCCGCCATGCAGACACGAGCCTCTCAGATTTGCTAGGCAGACCGAGCCTCCGCCATCACAATAATTTCACTTAAGATTTATATTGTTTATAGATGTCATGATTTATAACTTATATTGACTTATAAAGTGGTTTATAAGATTTATGTTTTACAATAAAACAAGGAGGCTATTTAGAATTTAATTACTGAATTGAACTTAGTTTATTTTGTTTTAATCTTTGATTTTAGCATTGACCTTTTTTGGTAAATTTTATAGAATCAGATGAATTGTCAATGTCAAATTTTTGATTATCTTAATATGATAAAAATTTCAATAAAAAAATATTGCTAAAATAAAAGATTATGAAATATCAAATGAAATTACTTTCAGAATTTTTTCTTTAAATGTTTTCCTTTTTGCGTTAAAAATGTTGGAAATTTTATAAACCACTTAACTATTCATAATTAGTCACTATTTATAATAATAATGCTTCTGATTTTTGATAACCTTTTCATGCCACTATTTCGAAAAATATACAAAAAATTCGTTACTACATGTAAAAACCAACTGATGGCAGGGGCTCGGTCTGCCTAGCAAATCCGGGAGGCTCCTGTCTGCTTAGCGGAGGCTCATGGCGTCCAGGGGTTTCCTCGTTCCCTCCCTCTTCAGGCAGAGGAGCCTGAAGGGGTGGGGGTTCTGGGGGATCGGGGATGGGGGACGGGGGGTTGAATCTATGAATAATTACAACATTAACCCTGTTTAATGAATATATACCTGTCTATTGAATGATGTAGTTAATGTATTGAATAATGTATAATGTATATACAGACCACCAGCAGTAGAGGATTAAATCGTATATTAGAAATCATCTAGGAGATACATATTAAGAATTCTAGGAGATCCATATCAAGAATTCTAGGAGATACATATCAAGAATTCTAGGAGATACATATCAAGAATTCTAGGAGATACATATCAAGAATTCTAGGAGGATCCATATCAAGAATTCTAGGAGATACATATCAAGAATTCTAGGAGATACATATCAAGAATTCTAGAAGATCCACATCAAGAATTCTAGGAGATACAAATTCTAGGAGATACATATCAAGAATTCTAAGAGATCCATATCAAGAATTGTGGGAGATCCATATCAAGAATTGTAGGAGATCCATATCAAGAATTTTAGGAGATCCATATCAAGAATGCTACGAGATCCATATCAAGAATTCTAGGAGATCAACATCAAGAATTCTAAGAGATCTAGATCAAGAATTCTCAGAGATCTAGATCAAGAATTCTCAGAGATCAACGGCCACATCGAAAAGTAATTTAGACTTTGCCACAAAATCAAATTTTCGAATTCCTTGATCTTTGAACCCTGGAAGAAAACACCTTTGATCGAAAACATTTAGATTATTTGATCTGACAGAAATAATAGTTTTAAATATCTATGGTTAAGGACATAAGTATTTGGGATGCAAAGATAAAGGGATTAGAAAATCAAAATTTGTTTCAAATACCTAAATAAAATCGGCCGATTTGTCGTAACTTCTGTGAATGTGATATCATCCCTAATCAATCGTCAAACTAAACTAAATTAATTGTAAAATTTAAATCTTATTTGTTTTCAATCATAACTTATTTTAGGGAATTGCGATTCAGAGGAACAAAAATGTTTTGAATTTCTAATATATAACAGAAAAACTTAGTTTTTGTTATACTTTTGCGTAAAACGAAAACAATAGATTGACTACAAGGTCACAAAGTTGTACCAGTAATATCATATAAATTTTACTTTCTCCTTCTCTCTAATTTGCAGTGATCTACAACGCCGGAACTTATCCACAATAGAAACTTTAGATTTTATGCGATCAAGTATTTAATCCGTGAAAAACAGCTGATGTACACTTTTGCGATCTCTCATTGGTTAAAGGTGACTTTTGACTTCTGATTGGTGGAGGCTTCCGGCAGCTAAAGCTCTCAATTGATTGAATTCTTCGTCCACATATAACAAATTTACTAAATCTTTCAGCACACAAAATTTGCGGATAAGTGCTTAGGAGAGTCCCGAAAAAAGGTGCAAAAAATTCTCAAAACTTGAATAAATATTTTTCAAATAGTAAAATGTTGAGAAATTGTTAATTGCTATTGTTTAATTATGTTCAATAATGTAAAAAAGCTATGTCTGAAGTCCTAGTACGTAGAAATGCACTTAGCTTTAAGTATAAATCAAAATTCACAGATGTATTTCTCTTGATTTTGCCAAAATTAATGCAATGTAATTAAATTTTACAAATTCCTCAGAATTTCGACTAAATCTTATTAATTTAAATTTGATCAGGGTTGCACGTTTTAAAGGGAGAGACCGGCTAGACATGGTAGTTGAGTAAATAATAAAAATTATTCAATAACAATGGTGAAAAATGTTACAAATATTCGACAGTAAACTAATTAATAAATTAGAATCATTTATTTCTTAATCATCATTTATATAATGAATTTCTTATTCTTTGTGTTTGCAGATTTGTTCCAATTTTTTTAATGTCATCTTTTCAAAAAAAAATCCAGAAAATCTACGAAAAACGTGTGTGAACATCAAACATTACAGAAACCGATTATTGAATAGGATTACTTACTTTCGATGATAAGAGTTAATTTTCATTTTCTCAACCTGTTCTACTGTGACTTTTGTTACATTTTTCATTGTCGTTATTGAGAAATTTTGAAAAACTGATCCACGAAATCATCCCTCCAGAATAGATAATGCAGGAGGATTTTGAAGATTGAATGTTCGCTCTTCCTGAACAGTTGTACACCGTAAAAAAGTCTTACAGGTCTCCACTCTCAAATGTATCCTCAAAATATTTCTCTACAATACTGCACTATCAGCTCAACTACCATGTCTAGTCAGTCTTTCCCTTTAAGGATTCGTTATATATTTCTTGAAAATGTCTTTAATTTAAAGGGACCGTTATGTCGCAATATCAAGTATATATCTAACACTTAGTTTATTGAAATAACATTGAGGAAGATATTGTCGTTAAAGTCTAAAAAGAAAATCAACTTTAAAATGAAAAAGCTTCATCATACAGAGAGGTTTAATTAGGGTACAATAATTAATCGGACATGACAATCCATAATTGGAGAGTCACTTGAATTAGGTTTATAATGAATTTAAATGAGAAATCGTTTTCTCATATTTCGCCTCGAATCTTGATCATAAATTAGATTGCAACTGTAAATAAGTAAAAAAAGAAAACTTTTTCGAAAATCTTTTGATTGAATATACACTTGATATTTCATTATTTTCTTTATGGTCTACGATTCATGTTTTTTTCTATTCTGAGGTCAATTAAATAGCCATGTTTTAACATCCGGTAATGTTTGTATGTTTGTGTTCTAACTCGCCACACTGCCAACTAGAAAGGTTTTAACATCCGGTAATGTTTGTATGTTTGTGTCCTAACTCGCCACACTGCTAACTAGAAAGGTTTTAACATCCGGTAATGTTTGTATGTTTGTGTTCTAACTCGCCACACTGCCAACTAGAAAGGTTTTAACATCCGGTAATGTTTGTATGTTTGTGTTCTAACTCGCCACACTGCCAACTAGAAAGGTTTTAACATCCGGTAATGTTTGTATGTTTGTGTTCTAACTCGACACACTGCCAACTAGACGGAGAAGGTCAAATTTGTGTGACATCGTAGCTCTTCTAGATGAGAATATTTATCCGGCTACAAATATATTCATTCCAAGGAAAATGCTGCAATTTTCAATAATTTGGTCGTTATTCTGATTCATTTTCATCCTGCGTCCTTCTTTCATTCCACATCAGGAATAGGTTGATCTAGAGAGGGGGGGGATTGATTTCGTATTACAAGTTGCATTTTTTGCATCAAAAAAATGAGGGGCCGTTGAAATGTCATATTTACATCCTAAAATTTGTTTTAAATTGTTTTGTCTCACTCTCATAAACGTGGCTATACACTGGCGTTTGATAAGAAATCCCAACAATAAATTTTTAGCAGAATGCCGCAATTATAAATAATTTTTTAACTATAATTGGGGTTTTTTTCAGCAACATCTTTTACGTTCTAAGGAAAAAGTTAAAAATACCAAATTTTCCTTATTCATTCTATAGGAAAAATTGATAAGGGGCCGGGGCACTCTAAATTGTGTTTTTTTTTCTCTCTTGAACGATGCTATCTCATTTGGACTACTGCCGTTTGAACTATTGTTCATTTCAACTACTGCACGTGGGACCACGTGAGTAGTTTAAATGAACAATAGTTCAAACGAGTAAATATATTGCTCATTTGAACTATTTTTTAGTTCATTTGAACTATTTTCATTTGAACTATTAAAATAAATTATTAATGAAATAAACAAAAAATAGTTCAAATGAACATAAAAATAGTTCAAATGAAAAAAAAAGTTCAAATGAATAAAAAAAAAGTTCAAATGAATAAAAAAATAGTTCAAATGAACAAAAAATAGTTCAAATGAACATAAAAACAGTTCAAATGGACAAAAAAAAATAGTTCAAATGAACAAAAAAATAGTTCAAATGAACATAAAATTTGTTTTAATTGGCCAAGAAAATAGTTCAAATGAACAAAAAAATAGTTCAAATGAACAAAAAAATAGTTTAAACGGACAAAAAAATAGTTCAAATGGACAAAAAAATAGTTCAAATGAACAAAAAATTAGTTTAATTTGAACTAATTTTTACCTAACCTAACCTAACCTAACCTAACCTATTTTTTTTGTCCATTTGAACTATTTTTTAGTATATTTAAACTATTTTTTTTTCATTTGAACTATTTTTTTTTCATTTGAACTATTTCATTTGAACTATTTTCATGTTCATTTGAACTATTTTTATGTTCATTTGAACTATTTTCATTTGAACTATTTTTATGTTCATTTGAACTATTTTCATGTTCATTTGAACTATTTTTATGTTCATTCTGTGTAATGTTTATCTAATTAATTGTCATGAATATAACTTTATGAAGATTATAAAAAATTTTAAAACTGAATTGGGGTAGAAAAATAGTTCAAATGAGCAAGAAATGCGTTGATTTAAACTACAGGATATGACGTCATGTCAGTAGTTCAAATGAACAATAGTTCAAACGAACAATAGTTCAAACGTACCTTAGTTCAAACGGCAGTAGTTCAAATGAGAATCCACCTCTTGAACTCAACGGTCCACAAAAATGCAAGCCAATATTCCTCAGAAATCTTTTATCTAGTCCAATGAATTTTCTGCTTGAAAAATCATAAAATATGACAATTTTCCCTAACTTTCAAATCATATTGAGTCAAAAATATCAGGTTTATACAGGCTGGTTTTTTCTTCCACTTTTCACATCCAAAGCGCTTAAAGGGACTGTAAGCGTAATTTTGTTAAGTGACCTTCCATGTTAAAATGGCAATGCCCAATATACAACTTTAATCTAGTCAAAGTTGTTTTACTGTTTGTTTGTTGACACCGCGCGCGGTCCTAAAATTTCGATTTAGATTTCTTGGCTTCAATATGCTTGAAATCCTCACCCTGTATATTCAGGGTTTAAACGTTTCTTAAGATGATAAATTATTAAAAGTTAGAAAACCACAACATTTTCAATTCCTTCATGTTTTTCCTGTTCAGTCAGCATTCTCTTCTCCTCAGGTCATTCATTCTTACAAATCTTAATTCATTCATTCATTTTGGAATCCCATATTTTTCTTTCATTCATTCGTTTTTCATCCTTTTTTTGAAAATATCATCCATTTTTTCATTTATTCTATAATCATTCTGTTTTCATTCTTTTTTACAATTATCATTTCATTTATATCTTTTCTTTATAATTCAACCTTTCTGTGTCTTTTTCTTTTCTTTGAGTTTTTTCATAATAATAATAATTAGCGACTAGTTGCTACGAAATTACAAAATTACATAAACTAATACTGTACAGTAAAATGAAATATAATAGGGCATAGTAAAAATATAATACTAATAATAGTAATAATAATAATAATAATGATAATAATAATAATAATGATAATAATGATGATGATTAAAGCTCTGCCTATCTAACCCAATGAATTATATTACATGCTGGGTCTGTTTATTTTGACAGGTAAATTTCAACCCATTTTTCTCTACACAATTTTGCGCTAATTTGAATTTATTCTGCTCGCTGGGAAAAGATGGCGCCTAAAACTCAATTTTCATGTCAGACGCGGCAACATATTTACCAACACGAGGCGCGCAGATAACGATTCGTTACAATTAAATGAATTTGGTAAAAACAAATTTCTTCAGTTTGTAAAACATTCCATCCAATTATTTTTCCGGTCAAACTTAAATAAAAATAACAAAGTTCAATGTCTTCTTAAAAAGCAGGTCTCGAACATTTTCTAACATTGACACATGCTTTAACAATTACTTAACTAATCGATAATTGATATATGTTTTAAATACAAAAATCATATCTCTTTCACGTCAAGCTAAACTTTAAATCTTTTACTTTTCAACTATATGTACTTTTAATTTCTAATATGTTTAGAAATTATTAGTTTTTTAAAACTTCTGCATAAAAGCAAAAGTACGAGGTCACAAAGTTGTGCCAGTAATGTCGCAAAACTTTTTCCTTCTCTTTTTGAAGTCAATAGATTGTAGACCAGATTCGAATTTACGATTTTTTTATATTCAAGGAATGTCCCCCAATGATGAAACCCGGTTTCATATCGAAAAGGGCATGGCTGATTTACAACTGTACCCTTAAACCTTTATCTGATCAATAGGAATGGAAAATATCAAAAAAGTGTTAAATTCGGAAAATTGCCCTTTCCGTGCTTCTGCAGGAGAAATGCGCAAAATCCTTTGTCAGGAAAACCTCAATTGAAATAATCAGTTTCCAAATAGAGCATGCAACACATACATTTTGGTACTTGATCCAACAAAGCTTTTAAGGGACGTCACTCCTGTATGCCGAGTCAATTAGCGCCTGATCCAATCAGAGTTCAGCCATGTTTGTTGTCTATTCTGATCCAATAGAAATAGTATGGCAGTAACATCTATCTTTCTATCTATCTCCTTATTCAATTAGAGATATGAATCCTTCAATCGACGCTATCAGTAAATGGAAATATTTACTTCTACTAAAACTATAGTGGAACTCCGCTCTATATACTTCTACTAAAACTATAGTGGAACTCCGCTCTATATACTTCTACTAAAACTATAGTGGAACTCCACTCTATTTACTTCTACTAAAACTATAGTGGAACTCCGCTCTATTTACTTCTACTAAAACTATAGTGGAACTCCGCTCTATTTACTTCTACTAAAACTATAGTGGAACTCCACTCTATTTACTTCTACTAAAACTATATTGGAACTCCCTCTATTTACTTCTACTAAAACTATATTGGAACTCCGCTCTATTTACTTCTACTAAAACTATATTGGAACTCCACTCTATTTACTTCTACTAAAACTATATTGGAACTCCGCTCTAAAAAAATGGAATATAACTTGAAATTACACACACAGTCCCTTTAAAAGGCCAACCTATGTCATTCTAACTTTATTTTACATTTCTCAGTTTTTAAAGTTTTTTTTTGAAAAGTCTGAATTTATCTGATATCTTCCAAAGATTGATAGCTCCTGAAAATAGCCAGAACTCCTCAGTATAGGCATGTAGAACATAATCACACTACATACAGAAATTATACATTCTTTCTTTATAAATATTTACATATAAACAAGTGTCAGTAAAAGACCTTGAATTTAAGTGTATTTTTTTTGTTTAAGTAAATTCATAGTGTTTTGAGTTTCTATACGAGAGTAATTCATCAAATCAGGTTTTCATTTTAATCAAAATCAGTCGTGTGTTTTTTATGACCAATAACGGGGAGTACAGATGTAAATAAAGCTTAAGAAAGTAACCCTTCACCGAACATTATCATATTCTTTAATCTCAGAACGACACATATCAAATGGTTTTAATTGAAGATCGAATCAATCTTTAAAAAACGATCAGCTGTATTTCTCATTTTAAAAATTTGAGGTTTTTTGAAATTGTGAACAATATCTTGTAATATAAAACGCAGAAAAATTGAAGTTTGAAATTTAAAATCTGAAAAAAAACTAAAATTTTTAAATCAAAAATCTAACATTCAAAATAACTAAATGTATGAAACGACCATTACGATATCTATGTGTAAAATGTAATATATCCTTTGCTTGTTTTCCAATGGGTTTCTGTTTGTTTGTTTGTATCCAATAAACGCTAAAAACGGCTGAGCCGATCGGGCCCAAATGTTGCCAACTCACGGAAGGTTTCTAGACCGTCAAAGTTGAAAATTGTATCCGAAAAAAATTCAGAATTAATTTTTGTTGGAAAGTGCTCTAATTTGAAATTGTGAGAATGATTAAAAACTAGAATTGTTAAGAGGTATACCGTATAGGATATAAAATATCTATAAAAAAGGTCAAAAATTTGAAAATTCTTATATCTAAGATCTAGAATATCCAAGATCTATTATAATATCTAAACCCTAGAACTTGTAGAAGAGCTCCCATTATCTAGATATCTATTTCTAGATAACCGTCGAAGCCACTGGAAACCCATTATACAATTTTATGGGCCGTTAAATTGGCAGAAAATTTGCAATAAACTAGAAGAAAATCCGGGAAATGGCGACAAAAGGTTGTACTTTGGTGTCGGGTGTAGGAATTTAAGAATTTTCTGAGAAAAAATGTAAAACAATGGCGTCTTATCAGAATTTACATAATTCCGCTTGTTCTTTATCAGGATTTGGTTTTTGTATCAAATATTTACGCAAATATGGAGAATCTAGGACCAATGTACTATCTCGGGATCAGCTTCAAAATATTTCAATTGTTTCTTAATCAGATATTGTTTTGACAAAGTATTGCATTACAAACTATAGTAAAGGAAATGAATCTTTGGAACAAAATCAAATATTTAAACCTCAATATCTATAGAACTCGATGTTGTAAACCTTTGATATTTCAAACTCAGATTATTTGATCTAACAGAATTCATAGTTTTAAATATCTAAGGTCTGCAACATTTGGTTCCAAAGATATAGTGATTAGAAAATCAGAGTTTGTGGCAAAGACTCAATTCCTTTCACGTGGGAATAGATTAAAAATAGTAGACACTTTTTATAGATAATTCTTCTTATTAAAGAGCAAAAGAACAAAACAAGGTTTGTATTTGAGCTTAACATCAAACTACGAGGTCACAAAGTCGGAGGCGGTAATGTCGCATGTAAATTTGACATTCTTCTTCTGTTTAAAATTCACATTGGTGAAAAACTTAATCGATGTCAAAGCTTTACATGTAAACTTCGAAAGATAATTATTTTAGATATATTTAAAGGAAATCTTAAATTCGAAAAATTTATCTCAATTACCAAAAATGTATTATCAAGAAACTTAAATCGTTAAAGTACAGATTTTTGATTAAAATTGAATTTTACTAAATTTCCATGGTTTATTGATAAAATGGTTTAAAACTTGATATAAAAACAGATACCCGGCCTGATAGAGTACAAATATCAGGCGGACACGAAGCACCCTCAATAACTTATAGTATAAAGGTATACAGGTATATTTAACAATGCATTGCACAATATTTCTGTAAGTGTATATAAACAGGATGTTCCAATAAACGTGGGAATTTAGGGACGAATTAGAAATCGTCTTTGTAAAGACTTAGTGTTGTGTTACCTAATTTCAACATAAATAAACAAATTCTGAACTCTAGCTATAACTCTGACTATAGCTTCCCAATGAGGCATTACCATACTAAATCAAAAAATCATAAGACGATATCTAAATCGTCTGCACTGAATTTCCATGTTTCGTGGGACACCCTGTACACAAGGTTAGGTTGGTATAGAATTAATGCATAAGCCCTGTGACAGAAGAATAGAAAGCTGATGGTATCATCGTCAACCCTACAGGGTGTCTCTGAAATAAAAACATGATTATTTATCAATATTCTAACTTTTGCCAAAAGAAACGATAATTTTTTTTCACGTATAAAAGGAAGGAAAAAAAATTATTTAGACATTTTCAACATGCATATCTTTCAAGAATCTCATATCCAATTGGACAGCTACGTTAAAAAACAATTTTTTAGAACCACCCTGTAACATGAATAAAGATTTTATCCTATATGCACACTTCTGATGCGTGTTATCTTGATATATTTGATATGTTTACATTTAAAAATACTATTTATATGCACAGGGACGACTGGAAAAGTAATTTAAAATGAACAACAATAATGTACTTCCTAATTCTACCAATTTCCTTAAAACACTAGATCAGTTTTCAGATAGAAAAATAAGGATATCTATAATATTTTAGCTCAGTCGAGGGTTTAGAGGAATATAATAATAATAATAATAATAATATTAATAATAATAATAATAATAAAATAATAATAATAACAATAATAATGATAATAATAATAATAATAATAGTAATAATATTCACAACGGTACAGTTGAAACCGTTATCTGATCAATAATGTGGAATGTTTTGTTGTTTTTTAGTGTTTAACATTCATAATATGTTTTCTTGCAGTAGAAATGCGCGAGTGACTTTAGTAGAAAAATCACAATTAAGAATAATCAGTTTTTAACAATTAAACATTCATTTCTAAAACATACTTGATCAGACAAAGCTTTTAAGTGTATATCGTTGAAAATCGGACATTGGGCGCCATCTTTGAATGAAGGGTAACTAAAAATTAGCGTACAGTCCCTTTTTCAATAAGAAACTCTCAAATATGTGAGAAAAACAGTGAAAGCATGTTTTGAAAAAGGTCGAAAAAGAAATAAATGTCGCTATCATTTTCACCATTATTATTCAGTCTACTTTGAATTACTGACGGACTTTTAAGCAGAGCTTGAGCAAATTGTAAATGCATGCTTTACTTATAGACGATAAAGAAAGGGACAGTACACTACACGAATCCTCTCCTTCACGCTAGGTTGTATTGTGCCTAAGCCCACAATTTTCGCGAACACTCCCTTTAAGTTTTAACTGTTCTCGCTGAAACCTTCAGTAAACTGTTTACCGATATTGGTTTTATTGATAAAGAAAACAATTAATCTACAAAACATATGTGTTTGTTTAAGAAATAATACGTTCATTTTGGACCATAGCAAAACGTGGAAGTAAGGGAAAAAATTAAATAGAAATACGATAACATCAAGTTTAACAAAAATTCAAGCCTAAGTGGAAAGTAAAAGATAAAGTAAAGTTTAATAATGAGGAAGTATGGAGTTAAAATCTATTAAAGAGGAAGTGCAGGAGAAAAAAAGAAGAAGTAAAGTCTAATAATGAGGAAGTATGGAGTCAAAATCTAGTTCATTAACTAGAGGAAGTGCAGGAGAAAAAAAGAAGAAGTAAAGTCTAATAATGAGGAAGTATGGAGTCAAAATCTAGTTCATTAACTAGAGGAAGTGCAAAAAAGAAGAAGTAAAGTCTAATAATGAGGAAGTATTGAGTCAAAATCTAGTTCATTAACTAGAGGAAGTGCAGGAGGAAAAAGAGGAAGTAAAGTCTAATAATGAGGAAGTATGGAGTTAAAGTCTAGTTCAGTAACGAGAGGAACTGCACAAGAAAAAAGAGGAAGTAAAGTTTAAAAATAAGGAAGCATGGAGTTAAAATCTAGTAAAGAGGAAGTGTAGAAAGAAAAAAGATAAATCAAAATTTGATAAAGAGGAAGTATGGAGTTAAAATCTAGTAAAGAGGAAGTGCAGAGGGAAAAAGAGGAAGCAAAGTTTGATAAAGAGGAAGTATGGAGTTAAAATCTATTAAAGAGGAAGTGCAGGAGAAAAAAAGAAGAAGTAAAGTTTAATAATGAGGAAGTATCTAGTTCAAATACGAGGAAGTATTGAAGGAAAAGGAGAAGTTAGACATTAATAAAGGAGGAAGTATGGCATGTAATAAAAATAATAATTGTCAACAACGACAAAGTAAGAAAAAAATCAAGCTTTAAAATGAAAAATTTAAAGAAATAACAATCTTAAAGTAAAGTTATTCAAGGAGAATACAATCACTTTGTGTGTGTTCCATATTAGTCAATTTCAATCGAGTTTTTGCACTGTAAACTCCGCTTCATTTAAAGTACCAGACCTACAGAGCAAGTTGTACAGCTTTTGTACAGGCCATTGAAGGTAAAACGGGGTAGTACGTACACCAAATGAATCATATCTTTCTAGGGAGTTTAAAGGGACTGTAAGCATAATTTCAACTAATCCTCCATGAACAGATTGCATTGCCTGATTCACAACAGTACCCTTAAAAGCTTTGTCTGATCAAATATGACGTAGGTATCAATCTTTATAATTTTGAATATTAATTATTTATAATTGTGTTTCCTACTGTATATAGGGATTATAAAAATAAACACTTTTAAACCTAGAAAAACAACAACATCCTCCAAATTATCGATCAGATAAAGGTTTCAAGGGAACCGATGTGTATTGAGCATTGTCACTTGTACTTAGGCTTACAGTCCCTATCATATCACATGTACTTAGGCGTACAGTCCCTTTTCTGTCACATGTACTTGGGCGTACAGTCCCTTTTCTGTCACTTGTACTTAGGCGTGCAGTCCCTTATCTGTCAAATGTACTTAGGGGTACAGTCCCTTTTTTGCCACTTGTACTTAGGCGTACAGTCCCTTATCTGTCACTTGTACTTAGGCATACAGTCCCTTTTCTGTCACTTGTACTAAGGCGTAGAGTCCCTTTCCGTCACTTGTACTTAGGCGAACAGTCCCTTTCCGTCACTTGTACTTAGGCTTACAGTCCCTTTTCTGTTACTTGTACTTAGGCATACAGTCCCTTTTCTGTCACTTGTACTTAGGCATACAGTCCCTTTTTCTGTCACTTGTACTTAGGCGTACAGTCCCTTATCTGTCACTTGTACCTAAGCGTACAGTCCCTTTTCTGTCACTTGTACCTAAGCGTACACGCGTCCCTTTTCTGCCACTTGTACTTAGGCGCGTACAAGCCCTTTTCTGTCACTTGTACTTAGGCCTTAAGTTTAGTATAACATTTTATAAGAATAAATTAAGTATCCGATTATTAAATTACTTATCAATAGTCTACATGCTAAAATTATTCCAAAGGTATTTACATGTCTGCAGCTAATTATCCATAATAAGTCCCTTCCCCCCACTTTTTCAGGGAACTATAGGTATGTGTTTGATATTGTTCAAAGTTAAATACTTCCAATATTCTATTAAAATATTATTATCTATCATTAAAAGAATCAGTTAATTAAATTCAAATTCCTTGGACTAAATTACAGATATTAAATAAGTAATTAAGTAATTAAACACAGTTTTTATTGTATTTTTTCATATCATTCAGGTGGTAGCACGTGAAGATAAATATACGTATAGAAACAAATATTTAGTAGAAAGAAATTAAGTGTTTTTCTAACCCTTACATCTTTTCAAGCTAATAATATTGTAGACCTGGCTTAGATATGTCTAAATATGATTTCTGTCAGATAAAATAATCTAAGTTTAAAATATCAAAGGTTTCCACCATCAGATATACAGGGATAAGACAATTTTTAGTTTGTGGGAAAGACTCAATTCCTTTCGGGTTTAACTGTCTTGTGTAATTTTCAATATTTCGATATGTTTCGAAGTGTTAAACTTTAACTATTTTCAAAAATGTCAAGTGATTCAAATTGACCTTAAAAATGGACAATTTTTAATTATTTAGATATTAGACTTTTGCACTTTTTTAAAGTAGTTTAATTTTGAGATGATATTTAGAAGGGTTAGTTTTTATAATAAACAAAAATTGTTATTATCTATGTTACAAAGCTCCTGGCTCATATACTGCCAAACAGCTTAACCAAACTGGTTGATTTTTTGGCTATGTGTAACGTGGGCAAAACATTTTTTTTCTCAAAAAGTGTTAATAAAATTCCACGGACAACGCCGGACACTTCAGCTAGTTAGTTTATATGATTATATTTATGTTTATATTTATTTTAATTATTCAATACTTTCCTATACTTAGTAATGTTGAAATTGGCGAATTTGCTCAAGATTTAAGAAAATGATTACGTCAACAGATTTTACAGTTTTTGTGCGAAATATGAGGATATAAGATTTAAACGAGATTCGTGCAGTCGCAATAAAATTTTTCCTAATTTTTGCAGTTTTCAGATCTTTTCACATTTTTGTCATAAATCCAGAAATATCCAGTAACTTAAATAAAATACAAATTAGATCAATTTTTAATTCATTTTCTAAAGAAAAAAATCAGGAATTTCATTTTTTGTATATTTTGGAGTTGTTTTTTAATTGTTAACAGAAAAATTTGTTTCTGCCTTTTCAACGATAAACTTTTCAGTATTTTTTATCTGCAAATAACATCACAGTTATTAATTGTAAAATTCTGATAACTTCAAAGTCAAAGAAATTATTTTATCAAGTATTAATTTCTTTTATCAAAACTAATAATTTCCTTAATTTTCTTATCTTTACTTTTCATTTTGAAAAAAGAAAAAAGTAAAAATTTTCGGGTTAAGCTTTAAACATATATTATAATAATCAGATATTGAAATCATGTTTCATAATAATTAGATATTTAAATAAATTTCATAATAATTAGATATTTAAATATATTTCATAATAATTAGATATGGAGAGCCGGTTTATCATTTTTGCACAGGATTATTTCTCACAAATATTTGAAAGTGGGTTTAATCAAAGCTTAGATAATTTATAATCTAGGTTTTTTAAACTTCTGATTTAATGGGTTCAATGAAACATTTGTGACATATATTTAGAATTTTTAACCCTGAGAAAATCAATTAAATATATTTGAAACCTAAGTATAATCTTAAAATGTTTTTAATTCCTATGATGTGACCCTCCATCTTCATATATAAAATAGTAATATCTGTTTGTTTGTCTAATTGAATTTCCAATCATAACTCATGAACCCCTCGGCCAATATACAATATAAATAGAGGATCAATTAAAACTACGTCTCACGTCAGACTAAAGTAAAAATCTTAAATGTTTTTCTGCATAACTTCTTTAACTGAAGAGCTATTAAAGAGAACAAAATTGTTTTGAATTGATAATATGTAAAAAATAAATTTGCTTTACTCCTACTTGTTTATAAAAATAAAACTAGAAGAACAACGAGATCACAAAGGTTTACCGATAATGTCAATTGAATTTTACCTTCTCCTCCTGGTTAGTTTCCAGTGGTCTATATAAGATGTATGGATGAAAACAAATGGTTTAAAAAAATATACCTTAATTGTCTTAAATTTTTGGATTTAGGAAACACAACTTTTGTCTTAAAGGGACTTTCGGTGTAGTTTTAAGTGATCCTTAATTTTAAGGGTAACTGCTCATTGCCCATTTCACAACAGTGCCCTTTGAAACCTTAATAATCTAATTTTAAGACCTGAAAAGTGTTTAATTCTGATAATTTCTCCATTGTTTTTTAGCTAAAAATGCGCAAGTCACCTTCGCAGAGAAACCCAAAATAAAATTATAAACAGGTTTTAGAAACAAAACTTACTTGCACAAACAAAGCTTTTAAGGGTATTGTTCTTAATCAGACGTGCCATAGGGGGTCACTTAAAGACCCTTACAAGATGCACCTGGGGGTTTAGAAGGTCTAAAAACGCCCTATAATCTATAATTAGTGCATTTCGGCAGAAAATCAAATAGTTATTTTTTGTATTTTTTTGGAGCATTATTTCGAATGAAGAAAAGTATTTCAATAACTAAACAAGTTAAAAATCCCCTAAAAAAAGCTGAAGTTTTACAGAGACTGCAGAGTGCAGAATTGCAGCGAAAAATGCAATGCATCATTCATGTAAATTGCACATATGTAAATGACTTTTCGAAAATGACAACAATGTTCAATAAATGGAAGTGCTAAATTTTGAGGATTCTTAATCAAACACATAGACATTTTTTTGTTTGAACGTGCTTAAAACACCAATATTGAAGGAAAATTTATCGCTAATAGAAACAAAATTGCTTAAATTGACGAATTACAGGAATTATTTGTTAAAATTGGCCATTTATGCAGATATTGATTACAAAAGTTGATCTGCGGTATAATTCTTGAATCTCGGTAGATCAATTTAATCGATTTCAGAATTGATCTGTTACCCTTTAGTCCCCACCTGTGCGGGGGGGGGGGCAGGTCCGGTTTTTCTCTCCGGTATGCCGGACCGGACCCTGCGGGTGTATGAGCCGGGTTGAGCCGGGTTTATTGTCGGGAGACGGAGAGGTGAGCGGAGTCGGACTCTCGGACAGACAGTTTAGCTTGATACTTACTCCAGGATACACTAGAAATACAGCCCGTCCTACACTGTTATGTTACGGATACAGTGATACACAAATCGTCAAACACTTGATACATGATGGTTCAGTCAGCTTTTATTCTCATCCTTCCTCTCATACATACAGGTTTAGAACATCTTATTTTTTATTATTGTTTTTTTATATTTCTAAACACAAAGTACAAGCTACTAAGAAATAGGCCTAACTAACTTTATACAGTTCAAACAAATATAACTTTTTATAGATTGTAGGCAATTAACAATATTAACAATATCTTAAAAATAGAAAATAGTATAGCTTGGTTTCAAGCAATAATAAACAATGTTTAGTTTTAATACAGTTTAATGACATTATGTTGTAAACAAAACATTGGGTTTTAATTAAATCTCTACGGGGTAGTTGAAAAACAACTTAAATAACTGGTTTCCCCAGTTTACATGTTTATACTTATTTTTATATATAAATATATATATATATATATATATATAAATATATATATATATACATATATTTTATATACAGTTTTATACCATGGGAATTTCTTTAGAACACTGATGAGTGATGACAAACTAGATAAAAATATTGTATGCCAAAATCGGAATCCAAATTTAAAAAACCTATTTTTTATAGTTCTGATTCTTGTAAAATGGATTCATAATGTGTATTAAGAAAAAAATGGCAAATGGTGAAAATCACATTATTTATAATGTTCTGAAATTCTGAGAATTCATATTTTGTTCAGCACACCTTATTGGATGTACATTTTAACACATATTAAACCCCCCCCCCCATCACTTTTAAAGATTTAATACATAGAAATATATACTTTAAACTTTGCTCTTATTAAAAATTTGCTATTGGGGTTAATCGGACATATTGCAACTGCTCATCTTGTAGATAGTTAATAAAATTAATTCTTATTCAATTTGTTTTCTGCGCGTTAATAAACACATTTTCTTCAGTTTAGAATTCCTCAATACCCTCCCCCCCCCCAGCAACATTTTTAAATAGTTTAAATACTGAAACGTCAATTGTTGAAAAACGTGTTGATAATAATAAACATTAGTTTTTAACACAATGAACTGTATTAACTGTATTACTGTATAATTAATGGCGTAATTAAGAAAATGTTATTGCTTTTTTAGTTTTTGCAGTAAAGATACCTTTCGTTTGATGTCGATAATCATTGTGTAATTCTAAAAATAGTAGAAATAATCACAAAATCAAGTCTTGCAACTGTCCTTTCTTCTAATGTTAATCTTTTACATCTTGCATTGTGAAGGTTAGTTTTACATTGTCATTCCCCAGTACGTTTTAGACATGGAGATCCTAGTTTGAAAAATGTCCTGTCCTAAACGTGTGTCCTGATTTTCTAAAAATGTATAGAAAATGTCGAATATAGTTTTCGTAGAGCCTAGGTTTATTGATCTAACAGTGAACTGAACAAATAAACTGAGTTGTGCAGTGCAGACTATCTTTGCAAAAATGGCAAGAATTTGCAGGCTTTAACCTCCCATACATCTTACTATAGTATTGCACATAGAGAGACCGTGCAAATTGTAATTAATGAAAATTAGAAAAATGTAAACAACACGTTTAACAGGTCACATATAAGACATTGCAGTCAGAAGCTGACATATAGTGTCCCATCACGCCATGCTACAGTTCCATGAAAGGTTTTTTGACTGCCATCTAACGGCCTCTTGTGGCATAAAATACCAAATGAGGGGTAAAGCTTGTAACTTTTAACTTAATACTCCAATTTTTAGCATGAAGAAAAAATTTATGAATTTAGTCTATTTCTGAAGATTTTGTATTTCGTTTCCAATGGATCCTTAAAATATTCCTGAATACAGATGTCTGCTGATTGGTCGTGTACAGTACTTGTACACAAAAGAACCTGCCGATGAAAATATCGCAGTACACTGAAAAAAATATAGGGGCCATGGTACTTAGATTTAAAATGTCTAATAAAACAATCTTTATCTTATAGTTTTAATATTTATTAAATATAAGCTTTAAACATGATATTATTATACTTTAATTCCTTAGATCTTTAATATCAAATTAAATATATGTATTTATGATAATCTTTGTTCTCTGCTCTACCAAACTGGCATTAGATAAAAAGATCAATAATACCAAAATGGTCAATTTTTAATTCATGAAAAGGTTAATTTTAATGCATGAATAGGAGAGAAAAATGAGCATCAACGTTTAAAATTTAATTGAATTATGTATTCATTTTTTATTTCTAGTTTTGAGTCATCGTTGCTTCGTGTGCTCACCAGATAATCAGAAGCTAGAAGATATGGTTCAGCTGAAACGAAATTTTCCGGAACGACAGGTACAGAAACGTTGTACATAAACGTTGTACATAAACGTTGTACATAAACGTTGTACATAAACGCTGTACAGAAACGTTGTACACACACGTTTCGTGCATAATTTATGTACAGCGGCATCCTTAAACCTGTGGAATAGAAAGATGATATTAAATAAATTGTATAAATTATGAAAAAATTTCAATAGTCTAGATAAAATTTCTTGAATTGTGTTTTTCAGTTTTTTGTCAAAACTGTAGATCTAGCAATCTTTTAAAAAAACTTTATTTTTAGATCCCCCTGTGCAGTGAATACAAACACAGTTTAAAACAGAATTATCTGATAGAGTGTCCCAAGAACAGTAATGGATGCCTTACAAAATTCGAAGGTAAAATTTATATTATTAGCAATTCTTTTTTCAAGGTTTATTAATTTTTTATATTAAGAGGCTTTAGTGATTATAGATAATTGTTAAAATTTGTGATTCTCGCCTTATATATGAAATACGGTACAATGTTTTAAAGCTATTTTATTTTAAAATATAATAGATTAAACATTTCAAACATTCTTGTAAGCCTCAGGTAAAAAGCCAATACACCTTGAATGTGTAAAAACGGACCAAAATGGTGATATCCCTTGTGAAGAGCTTGTGAAGTTGTGTTGGGTAATTGCTCGGATTTCGTGGATTTTACTTACGAGCCCTTTAATTCCGGGCAATTCCGTGTAATTCCGTGTAATTCCGCACTATTCTGGCAGAATTCCGCACTATTCTAGCAGAATTCCGCACAATTCGAGCAGAATTCCGAGAAATTTCGCACAATTCCGCACAATTCCACGCAATTCCGCACAATTCCGCACAATGGAATTCCGATTGGAAAGCCTAGTTTTACGTGCTTGTGTGAATATTGTGTATTGTATGTAAGCTGAAGAATGCATTGTTAAGGTTTAGAGAATGCTCCAGGTTTAAGATTTAAATCTATACATGCATCTCAATATATACTCATACATAAGGGTCTTCACAAGATTTTAAAATTAAAGAGCCAAAAGCATAAAATTTTACAAATTAAGAACAACATAAAAAAATGTACAATTTAAGAACACACTTACCAATTATCAGGTGCAAGCAAATTAATTAGTGACATAAAATCATTTTAGGGTTTTTGCAAAAATTTAAAAATTAAACACAAAGATTTTAAATTTATAATTCTTTAAACTTTTATTAACCCCTGAACCCCTGGTAACCCCCCTTNCCACCTTCCTTCCTCACAGACAAGTTTTTGCCCTTACTTTCAAATATATTAGATGTTACTGTCAAAAAAATCTGCAGTGAACTGAATAAAACTGTCACTTGTCTAATACCTCGTGCAGTAAAAAAACACAAATATTGGTTTTTTAACAATCCAAGTAAATCAATTTTCCTTTCAAATTTTAGCGTTTTTAATCTTAAACTTTTTCTAGATGATGGCTCAGTAATGCGGACCTGCGCCCCAATAGGGATTGATGATTGTAAGAAAGCTAACTCTGTAAACTACTGCTATTGTAGCAAGGATGGATGCAATACACCAGATCGTAGACTGTCCCAACCAGAGGGTTGGGCGGAGAGCAAACCACGACATGGACACGAGCTCGACCTCTCTGCACCTCGGATACAAGCGACAGACCGGTTGACCGACAAGAAACATTCACCGGTGCCGGTAAATCAACCGCCGACGGACGACGAGGATGCGGAGGAAGGTTCCGGCGGGGACGATTGGGGATCCTTTTACTATGACAGTTATTACGATACGCTCTACGACAAGAACCTCGGCGGCGGGTTGAACTACGATACAGAGCCAGGATTCGGCGATCCAGACAACGCCGATATGACTGAGCCCCCGCCGTTTATTGAGCAGGAGCTGGAGGAGGAGCTGGAGAAGATCAGCAGGATCTCCAACCACAAGTATGACAGGGAGTTGGAGAAGGAACTGGAGAACGAGATAATCCTAGTGGAGGAGACGATACCTGTAGTTCCTAGAGGAAGTGGAGCTGATATCAGACATATCCAATCTCTTCTGCTTCTCTTTCCTCTTCTCAGATATCTTCTCTCATAAATCCGTCCTGGGCTTTAATGTTCCTTTTGGACTGGATATCTCCTTATCCCCCTAGACTGGATATTTCCACGTCCCCTCCTGAACTGGATATCCCCTCTCCTGGACTGGATATCCCCTTCTCCTGGACTGGATATCCCCCCCTCCCCTCCTGGAATGGCTGTGAGTAAGGACAAGGTCTGGCTTCAACTGAATTATGATAAAGTGCCAATCTTTCACAACTCTTCATCTAGAGCTTAACTTTACGTAACATCACGTGACACTACGTGGACGTTACGTGACATTACGTGACAAGACGTAAACGTTATGTGACCTCACTTATCAAAGTGGTAAACTGTTTACCACCACTTATTGTGAATGTTTTGAGCTAGGACGGATACAGGGGGGGGGGCTTGAGGTCACACGTCCCTTCCTCTGAATAGGGGTAAAAGTGAACTCCCCCCCTCTGGATGAATCCCTGTATACGCGCCGGATTGTTATTAAACTAAACTTCTAGATCTCGGGGTCTAGTGACTTACTTGTTCAGATTTTTCGTAAATGTGAAAATTATTTAATTTCATTGTTTTAGATCTTGCACCTTGAATATTCATGTAATTAACTGTGATAGATTTATTTTATTTTAGTTTATATTATTATATTTGTTAAAAATGTATTTTATTATATTTTCATAAATTAGAAACCATCCGAAAATAGAATAAAAAAATTGTATAATTTAATATGTTTAAATCAGAGAGAGTTGTCAAAAAAGTTTTTTTCTTTTATTTAGGCTCTGTGCAAATGAACAAGATTTGTTACAATCCCAAATTGCTTGTACATAATTGGCAATTTGAAATATATTAATTTAATTGGTAATAGTTAACATTTTGGGGAAAAGAAAATGTTCAGTTTTCAAAAATTATAAAATCAAACTTTTATATTAAAATGAGTTTGGATAATAAAGGAAATTTTAGTATATTTCCACGTCACCCAAATAAGCTTTACGAAAAAAACTTCCTTTTTCTTGAGTATAATTAAATGTCATAATTCTGAATTATTTTAAGACCTTTTGAGAGTTAAACAATCTGTTTAAAACGAGAGAAAAGTCTCACTTGAGATTCGAACTGAAACTCCTGATCTTTTAAGCGATAAAAAGAAAGTTTTCAAAGGTCAAATCAGACCTATTAAAAATGAGACATCGTACTGTAACGTAAAAATGAAGATAAGAAGATGAATGCTGACTGAGGCCTGAAATTATGAAGAAATAAGAAAATTTATGAAAATTAATAAGTGCGTTTTCTCGCAAGGAGCGGGGCCCGGGGGGGGGGTATCTTTTGATTTCCACTTTTTTTTAAGAAGGGGGTTCGTTGACCCCTCGAACTGTTTTGAGGGCTTGGGGCCGCTAAATATAATTTTTCTACTAAAAAAAACTATTAAACATTACAAAATCCTGAGATCCTTAAATTATCAACTCGTCTCCCTTTGAATTATATATAATATTTACAGAAAAGTATAAAAAACTGTTTTATAAAATAATTATTATGAAACTTTTTTTTATAAAAAGAGTGAAAGATCAAGATTTATGAAGTCGATTAAAGCAAATGTTAAAGTATTAATTACAAAATTCTGGCAGTACAGCTTTAACTAATAAAATTTAATCCAATTCATGCATTACTTTTAGTCCTTTCATGTTAACTCACGAAACATCAAATAGAAATGTTCAAAAATCAATATTTTTGTTTTGGATGGGGCAAACTTATTCGTTTGAAATCCGCAATTTCATAACTAGAAAAGTTGCAAAACTATAGTTTTTAATTTTCGACAAAAAAGCAATATCTTTATATTTATGTATGCGAAATAGAAAGGTTGAAAATAGGGTTCTATTGATCTCTTTTTATAAGCTGCAACTTCTACCAGTATTCTCTTTTTTGTAAAATAGGGTTCTATTGGTCTCTTTTATAAGCTGCAACTATTATCAGTATTCACTTTAGCAAAATAGGGTTCTATTGGTCTCTTTTATAACCTGCAACTACTATCAGTATTCCCTAAAACAAAATAGGGTTCTATTGGTCTCTTTTATAAGCTACAACTACTATCAGTATTTACTTTAACAAAATAGGGTTCTATTGGTCTCTTTTATAAGCTGCAACTACTATCAGTATTCCCTAAAACAAAATAGGGTTCTATTGGTCTCTTTTATAAGCTGCAAGTACTATCAGTATTCTCTTTAGCAAAATAGGGTTCTATTGGTCTCTTTTATAAGCTGCAAGTACTATCAGTATTCTCTTCAGCAAAATAGGGTCTATTGGTCTCTTTTATAAGCTGCAACTACTATCAGTATTCCCTTTAGCAAAATAGGGTTCTATTGGTCTCTTTTAAAAGCTGCAAGTACTATCAGTATTCTCTTTAGCAAAATGGGACGCAATAATGAAACAATTATATTGCTCACGCACATCTGCCCCTTTAGTAAAAGTAAATTCAACCTATAGGAAGAAAAAAGTCTGACCGAGTCAACCTTGTTGCACCGGCTAGTCCTGTCCATAGAGCTAATTACAGTACAAACTGGGACCGAAAAGGTTGACCCGGCTCGGAAATTCAAATGTACTACGGCTGCCCGTGATAGTATATGTAGAATACAGTAATGATGACGTTGAAAGCACACTTTTGTGGAAATGGAATTAAAAGGAAATATTAAGGACGCGCAAACATACATAGCTATTAGCTAGTTTCATAAACATACATAGCTACTAGCTAGTTTCATAAACATACATTGCTACTAGCTAGTTTCATAAACAAAATATTAGAGTATAAGTTTGGAAACCCAGCTTTGCCTTGTAACTAAACTTTCTCTAAATAACCAACCCACGCAATTTAAATTACCAAGCTAAGAAAATCAAAGTTTGAGGCAAACCGGTCAGGGAGTTTCTGAGTTATGATCGAATATACAAAAAGAGATTACTACTTTATACATATAGATAATAGTATGGAGTTTAGGAATAGCCTAGACTGCTTGACTGCTTGATTATGTATAGACTAGACTAGACTAGACTAGACTAGCCTAGACTGCTTGATTATGTATAAACTAGACTAGACAGACTAGACTAGACTAGACTAGACTAGACTAGACTATCTATATATAAACTTGTCTTGTTTGTTTGTATCCAATAAACGTCAAAACGGCTGAATCGAACGGGCCCAAATTTTGTGTGGGACCTCACACGACCCAGGGAAGGTTTATGAATGATCAAAATTTCACAAATTAGCCTCCAACGAAAATTTAATTGTCATTAAATTTGTTGTTTATTTTTGTTTTTAATGTATGCTTAGAGAAAAGGTTCACAATTGAAATAAAAGATGGGCGCGAAGCACCCTGAAAGCCGAGTACACTGGACCAGACTAGACTGTTTGACTTCTTGACCATGCACAGACTAGACTAGACTAGACTTCTTGACCATGCACAGACTAGACTAGACTAGACTGCTTGACTGCTTGACCATGCACAGATTAGACTAGACTAGACTAGACTAGACTAGACTAGACTAGACTAGACTAGACTAGACTGCTTGACTGCTTGACCATGCACAGAGTAGACTAGACTAGACTAGACTGCTTGACTGCTTGACCATGTATATTCTGGAGACAAGAAGATAAGACAATTAGATAAACAGAACTGCGCAACAAAACATATGTCGTGTTACCAAGGGGGATAAATAGGATAGGTGGGGAAGAAGGGTATGCAGGACAGGAAGGACAGGAAGGACAGGAAGGGTAGGAAGGACAGGAAGGGTAAGAAGGACAGGAAGGGTAAGAAGGACAGGAAGGGTGGGAAGGACAGGAAGGGTGGGAAGGACAGGAAGGGTAGGAAGGGTAGGAAGGGTAGGAAGGACAGGAAGAACAGGAAGGATAGAAAGGGTAGGAAGGACAGGAAGGAAAGGAAGGACAGGAAGGACAGGAAAGACAGGAAGGCATGAAGGAAATGAAAGACAGGCAGGATAAGAAGAGCAGAAAAGAAAAGAGGTCAGAGAGGACATGAATGGTAGGAAGGACAGGAAGGACAGAAAGAAAAGAAAGGACAGGAAGGGTAAGATGGACAGGAAGGATAGGAAGGACAAGAAGGGTAGGAAGGGCAGGAAGGGTAGGAAGGACGGGAAGGACAGGAAGGATAGGAAGGACAGGAATGACAGGAAGGCATGAAGGAAATGAAAGACAGCTAAGATAAGGAGAACAGAAAGGAAAACAGGACAGAGAGGACAGGAAGGTATGAAGGACAGGTAGGGCAGGGAGGGCAGGGAGGGCAGGAAGGACAGAAGGATAGGAAGGACAGAAAGGATAGGAAGGACAGGAAGGGTTGGAAGGACAGGAAGGATAGGAAGGACGGGAAGGGTTGGAAGGATAGGAAGGACAGGAATGGTAGGAAGGATAGGAAGGACAGGAAAGACAGGAAGGGTTGGAAGGAAAGATAGGGCAAGAAGGACAGAAAGGACAGGAATGCAGGAAGGACAGAGAGGACAGGAAAGGTAGGAAGGAAAGGAGAAACTTGCAAACTGTCCGGATAAAAAATGAGTTTTCCAACTCATATTTTCTAAATTATTTTTGAGGGAGACAAAGTAGGTGTTCTGGGGTTGAAATTTTAGTCAAATAAATCAGTCCGTAACAATTAAATTCAGCCTGTTTATCATGGGCCTGGAACGAGGGAGGGGGTGGGGGGGTTGTTACGGACACACATATTTTCAAATCTAGAGGATGATAATTTGATGTCATAGACCATTGATGTGTCACAGAATACGAAAAATTCGGAATTTGCTTTTAGTGCTTTTAGTTTATTTCCGAATCCAAATGTATTTAAGCGAAATGTGAAATGTAAAGTTTAGACAATGTTTTCGAGTATTTATAAATATTTTATGAATTGCATCATCATCAGATTTTTTATCTCTGCAGATAAATCGAGTTTGCAGTTTAAGAATCATATCTGCAATTATGCATAAACATTAAATGCAGTTTTAGAAGTATGTTTATTTTATATGAAGTTTACCGCACAAAAATCAGTTTTGAAGTGTTTTCGGTATTTTTCTCTGAGTTCTGACTTATGACCCCCCCCCCACACGCCAAATATTAAGTTTTTACATCTCTGCATTATTTGTCTGGTCGAGGTCGGTCAATCACGAAGCCTGATCTAGCCACAGTGCTCGGTCATGAACTTACATCAACCAGACCTTATTTAGAATATCATAGTTGTACATTTTTTAATTAACAAATAATTTTCTAAAAACGCGATGTGTCTCTTTAAATCTCTAAAAACGTAATATTTCCCTTTAAGTCATAAATATGTTGAAACGTTACTTGTTCCTTTAAGAATGCCGACGTTGCTGAAAATGAACTACACATGTGAATTCAATACATTGTTTCTCATTGTTCAAACTTATTTTAATTCTTAAAAACAACTTTTTTCAAGACTTAAAATACTGCATAATCAACACCAATAATAATAATCAAACGTTTTGTTAAAATCCGGTAAAAAAACTAATTTTATTCTATTATGATGGTACAGGGCTAATCACAACGGACGAGACTGAAAATATTTAAATATGACGATTCCAAAGTAAAATAAAGTTTTTGCATTGAATAAAATCTGTTAATGGCTTATATTAAATGGTTTGGCAAAGAAAGGAACAAGTTTACAGTTGCTGGGAAATATTGATATGAGGAAACATGACGGTAAAAATTCCGCACAGTCGTCTCTGAAATCTCATCCTTTGTAGATAACCAGCTGTACGTTGAGGAAATTGAACAGTTGATTTTAATAAAAACTTTTAAATAATAAACAATAATGGGTTAACATATTCTAACCCGCTATTAAAGGGACTGTAAGCCAAATTTCAAGTGACACTCCGTGCAACAATGCCAACGTCTGATTCACAACGGTACCTTTGATCCCTTTATTTGATATATAATGTGAAGGATAGTATTGTTTATTATAGGTTAAAAAGTTATACTCATTAATGTCCTTATTTTGTTTTATTTGATATATTTGAAATAAAGAAAATTTTCACCAAACTTTTTATAAACATTTTCAGTTTTGATAGAATTTTGAGTGAGACATACAGAGTGGCCCAGTAAACATGGGAATTCAGTGACGAATTCGATATCGTCTCTTTAAATAATTCTTTGATTTAATATAGTTATACCCACTTAGAAAGCGTAATCCGTAAGATTTTCGTCTGCTATGTTTACAATTTGTTTGTTTTTGTTTTGACCGCGTACAATTGTACTTAGTGAAAAAGAAAAGTAAGGTATTCAAACCAGGTAAACTTGTCCGTCTTCACTGTTCATCTTGCGGAGACATTATAGACACATCTTTACAGCCATCTACCGTTTTTATTAAATAAACTCTAGCAGACCTAATAATATTATGGCTTTTGAAATTAGGTATTACAATGCTCAAAACAAAGACGATATCGAATTCGTCACTGAATTCCAATGTTTTTGGGACACCCTGTATATTCAATGATCTTCTGAAGCACATGATGTCTTAGTAATTCAGATTTACGCCTGATCAAAAATATAGAAATCAACAAACCAAAATTCTAAGATATAAATATTTTAAAAAGTTGAATTTCTTATAATCCCCTGATTGACAAGAGCATAAATAGTGAAATTCTGAGTTAAACTTGAAAATCAATGGAATAAGATCTTAAATATTTAAACATATGATTTAAGTTAAAATAAGTAAAGATTGGCGGTAAATATTGTTTTATGAATGATTGCTAAGAATGGGAGGATGAATGAAAATAAAAGAATTTTTTCAAATTTTACTCCAAATGGATTTGAACGAATTCAATTTACTTTTTATTTGTAAAAATGTTTCAAACTTAATCTTTAGATAACGTCACCACTAATGGTAAAGTAAAAAGGAAAAGACAATGAATGTTTTAGTCTTAAATCTAGTTCATGAAAAGTTTATTTTAAAATTCTACATCTTCATAGTACCATTGTACATCTTCATAGTACCATTCATTCGTGTCACACATAATGCACGTATAGTTTTTCAAATACTTTATCTACGATGATTTTCCTGTACTCCTGTATGCCTGGACTCGTGTACTCCTGTACTCGTGTACTCCTGTACTCGTGTACTCCTGTACTCGTGTACTCGTGTACTCGTGTACTCGTGTACTCGTGTACTCGTGTACACACGTGTACTCACGTGTACTCACGTGTACTCGTGTACTCGTGTACTCTCATTGTTTGATATTTAAATCAAAACAAAAAGTTTAATTTCTTGATCTTTGATTCGAGTTTGTAATAAAGTTAGTATTTTCTGCTTTTATAGAATTTAGTATTTAGAGCTTTACTTCTAAAATATCTACACTATAGCTTACAATACATACGTTAATGAACATAAAACTAACATTATCTGAGTGATCCTCCCCCTCCCCCTTTTCCTATCTCCTCCGATGATAAATTAAACAAAACCACGCCCCCTAATTGCCCCCTTTTCTC
>NW_019396378.1:103971-208220 GCF_000591075.1 Eurytemora carolleeae | reverse complement strand
TATAATCAAACCGACAAGCATAAATATATATAAAATAGTTACCACAGTGATCCCAGAATTCTGAACACGGCTAATACTTGCAAAACGAATAAACATATACTGACATAAATTAGTTACTATTCCGCGAGAAATCTTGCGTCTGCGCAGTCGGACTGTAAACAGTTCCTAAACTAGTTCTTTCACAATACATTCCGTACAGATCTTCAGGGGGAACTCAGAAATACACAGGGGGGACAAACAGACTTTCTATACGCAGCATGGCTCGCGTAACACAACTCTAGTTGAGATTTCAACAACAAGAGGTAAAGTTTCAGTTGAGAGATCAGTTTATCTACTTTCAGTTCGCTTTTAGAGTGAAAAAACATAAGGTTTACCTTTAATAAGGAGGGAGATGGAGAGATAAGGTGGGGGAAGGAGTATAAGGAGAAAGGGAAAGAGAAGGAGGAGAACAAGGGCAAGAAACTAAAGGAGGAAAAGAATGGAGAAGAATGGAGATTGGAGAATATGGAGAAGGGAGAGAGAAGAGCAGAAAGGGGAAAGGACGAATGAAAACGGGGGAGAAGGGGAAAAGTGAGGGAGATGAGGAGCAGGGCATAAAATAAGAGAGAAGAGGAGAAGGAGGGTGGAGAGAACTAAGGGAAGGGACGTAGACAAACAATTATCCAGTGCTCAGAAGGCGGGTAGGTAAAGAACATATCTGATGATTAGGAGATAAGTGTGAATATTGAAACCATTGAAACCGTTTAGTTTGATGACAAGCCGGGCAATAAATATTTTAAAGATCGGATATAGAGCTGGCTAAAGTTTAGAAAGGAAAGGACTAAAAATTGACTGGAAATAGGGTGGAAAAGAGGTGGAAAAGGCGCGTACAGGGGTGGTGAAATGGTGGAAGAGGGGTGGAGAAAAGGTGGAAAAGGGATGGAAGAGGAGTTGACTAGGGAAGGAAAAGGGGTGCAAAAAGGATGGAAAAGGGGTGAAAAGGGGTGGAAAAGGGGTGAAAAAGAGGTGGAAAAGGGGTGGAGAAGGGGTGGAGAGGGAGCTTCAAATGGTCTTAAGGGGAATAGAAAAGGACTGGAAAAACGGGATAGAAAAGGGCTGGCTGGCTGGGAAAGCTGATAGAAGGGGAACTGAAAAGGGGGTTGGAAAAGGGAATTAGAAGGAAGGCTGGAAAAGGGAATAGAATGGGGTTGGAATTAGGGGGATCGGATTGACTGGAAAACGGGGATAGGAGATGGAGGGGTGTGGAAAATGTATGTTTGAAAGCGGGGGGGGGGGAGTAGTAAAGAGTGATTGGAAGGGTAGATGGGAAAACGAAGAATAAAATGAAGAGAAAAGTAAAGATTACGAAGTGTTAGAAATATAATATAATTCTGGACTGTGTATGTCAGGGATTGAAAATAACTCTATCATTATTTGCACGCAAAATCAAGTTTGCACATGCAATACAGGTTTCTAGTGACGGAATATATTTAAGAAGATAATTTATAAAACTGGTAAAATGTGTTGTGCTGTGCAATGGGTTGCCATGAAATAGGAAATATAAAGAAAATGTCCAGCAGGGGAATTTAGAAAACTAAGGAGAAGGAAGACGACTGTTCGACTCAAATTATGATTTTAGATAATTCAATAAAACATTAAACACGGCAACTGTGCAGCATAAACAGATCCGATTTAGTGAAAAGTAGTATTTCAAACTACTGCATAAACTATTTACTTTAAACAATATCAAATAGTTGTCATCTGATTAAATTGCTTTCTAGCTCTAAAACTTTCGACTTAAAAACCTTTTTTTAAAACAAATTTCGGTAAAAACATCAAAATAATTCAAAAAGTCCAAAACAAAACTTAATTTACAATCGTTAAATAAATCTCATATTTTTGGAATACTCTGTGCCCCTGTTTTTTAACCTTAAAGTGTAACATTATCTCGACCAATGAACGGTGTGAAAATATTTCTGGAATATTTTTGTCTAATATCTTAGTCAACATTTTTTAAAGAACATTATAACAATATTTCGAAGTTAAGGACTGAACTTGTTGAAATCAGGAGAATTATTGAAATTAGGTTAGTTTTTCTTACAAAAGTTTCCCTCCTACCCCCCCCCCCTATTTTTAAAGAAAATTTTAAAAAAATGGCAAATATGTGAACAAAGTAAAAATGAAAAATATATAATAATGATCTTTCTGCTTAACTAATTATCTTTCAGATTATGCATTGACCCCAAATATCCAGAAAAACTTGTGCAAACTTTTAGCAACACAAAAACTGTTCTTTTTGGCAAAACTATATTGTACAAGGCTTATCTCCCTCCTCCCCCTCCCTACCCATCTATAAATCATAAAAAATAATTTTAACGAAAAACTAAACAAACATTAAGAGTTGATTGTTGTTAAAAACAAGATATTTTAAATTTCCATAATTTCGATAATTTTTAAATTACCTTCTGTACATTTTGTCTGTTAAGATCTAATAATCGTCAAAAAAAGATAAAACCGATTTGGTCAACATTTTTTGGTAATAACTTGCATGTAGGGTTTTTAATCGGAATTTCGTTGCGCGGATTTGCGAGGAATTGCGCGCAATGGTTGCTTCCGCCATTTCATTGCTCGCAATTGCGCAATAATCGCAAACAAGGAAGCGATGAAATATTCGCGGAATTGCATGCAACGGAATTGCTTTTCCATCTAAAAATCAATAATTTTAAATGTGACTTACAAATTTATGCAGCAGATACAAGAAAAGAATATCTCTGCAGATTTTAAAATAATCAAGGCCCGAGTGTCACTTGTTTCAACAATTTTCAAATTTGAAAGTTTCTTGTGGTAAAGCTACTAATTAACAAATTAATATGATACATTTTTTTTAATCACATTGGTTGAACATTGATATGGAAATTTTTTTTGGGTTAAGATTGTAAAGTTCTTTTAATCAAAATTGGAAATTTTGCTACAGTGAGAACCAGAAAATTATGGTGCAGAAAACATCACAGTTTATTTGATGTCGTTACAAAGGAAAAAAAAAATAATTAGAAACTTATTAAATCAGCTGTTCAGTTATATGGGTCTGCTTGAGTCTAAAATGTCGGTTTCCGAAACCAGAGTTTTCTGGTTATCATGCTGCAAATGAATATTATAAAACAAAAGATTAAATTCAAATTTAAATATCTCAGCATTTAAGACAGAAATTTTAATGAAGTTAAGTTTAATCTATGCCACTCACTACTAAAGTTTAAATGGATTTTTTTGTTTTTGACCGAATTGTGCAATAATTAATTGCACTTATTGCGTGCCATACGGTTTAAATTGAATATTGAAAATTGGAACACAAACGCAAGAAAGTTGGACGGAATTGCGCACTAAAGCGCGCAATTAAATTCACTTGCGCGCAAAGGCTCGCTATTGCTCGCAAGTAAAATCCACTTGCGTTGGAAACCCAAGTTGCATGACCCCAGGGAAGGTTTAAAGCCGGCGAGAATTTGAATGTTTTGATTAACAATATATTTAATTCACTAATTTTTTCAAAGAACAAATTTGTTTGTTTTTTCAGCTAGTTATTACATATATATATATAATATATATAAGAAACTGAAAAAAAGATACCATATTTATATATATTTGGTATATCCTTCATTCAATGCCCTTTTAGAAGCGATCTTAGAATATATTTTAGATTTTTAGTTTTTACTCTTCTTGCTGACAAGCTTATTTTGAAAGGAAACGAATGGGGACAGTTTTCTTTAACAAATTCAATCCTTCAAATTTCTTATCAATTAGATTCCGTCTTTTCATCAAAGATGAAAAAAATTTCAAATTTTTCTAAAACAGTTTTGAACATCATATTTTTAAAACTTATATATATTTTCTAAACTTGATAAAACATTCATTTAAAAAAATAAGTGGATACTTCGCAGGAATTTTTCTTTTTTTGGTCTAAAATCCAACTCCTTTGATTTTGATGAGTATTAAATTAATCTGAAATTGGAATATTCAAAAACTGATTCTTTTAAAAAAATGAGAATAATAAATTACTTTTACAATTATATTCTGAAGTTTAGAGATGGACGCGTTCGCCTTTCTTCATATCGTTCATTGTACGTGAACGACCCATATCGTTCGTTTTTTTCGAATGTTAAAAAAAAAAAATTTTGTTTGTACTCAAAATTATAGTTAATTCTCATTTATTTTTTTCGTTTTCTTTCAGTGAAAGCGAACGTTCAGTAAAATTGTATGTTCAGTAAAAAAAGTATTTCCCATCTCTACTCTGCACGGATCCTAGATGCCCATCTCTACTCTGCACGGATCCTGGATGCCCATCTCTACTCTGCACGGATCCTGGATGACCATTTCTACTCTGCATGGATCCTAGATGCCCATCTCTACTCTGCATGGATCCTGGATGTCCATCTCTACTCTGCATGGGTCCCAGATGCCCATCTCTACTCTGCACGACTCCTGGATGTCCATCTCTACTCTGCACGGATCCCGGATGTCCATCCCTACTCTGCACGGATCCTGGATGTCCATCTCTACTCTTCACGGATCCTGGATGCCCATCTCTACTCTGCACGGATCCTGGATGCCCATCTCTACTCTGCACGGATCCTGGATGCCCATCTCTACTCTGCACGACTCCTGGATGTCCATCTCTACTCTTCACGGATCCTGGATGCCCATCTCTACTCTGCACGGATCCTGGATGCCCATCTCTACTCTGCACGGATCCTGGATGTCCATCTCTACTCTGCACAGAGCCTGGATGCCCATCTCTACTCTGCACGAATCCCGGATGCCCATCTCTAATCTTCACGGATCCTGGATGCCCATCTCTACGCTGCGCGGATCATGGATGCCCATCTCTACTCTGCACGGATCCTGGATGCCCATCTCTACTCTGCACGGATTTTGACTGACCATCTATACTCTGCATGGATCCTGGATGCCCATCTCTAAACTGCACAGATCCTGGATGCCCATCTCTACTCTGCACGGATAACAAATGAATGTTAGATGTGTTAAGAAAATAACAAATGAATGTTGGATGTGTTTAGAAAATAACAAATGAATGTTGGATGTGTTAAGAATATAACAAATGAATGTTGAATGTGTTGAAAAAATAACAAATGAATGTTGGATGTGTTAAGAAAATAACAAATGAATGTTGGATGTGTTGAGAAAATTTCAAATGAATGTTGGATGTGTTAAGAATATAACAAATGAATGTTGGATGTGTTTAGAAAATAACAAATGAATGTTGGATGTGTTTAGAAAATAACAAATGAATGTTGGATGTGTTAAGAATATAACAAATGAATGTTGGATGTGTTAAGAAAATAACAAATGAATGTCGATGTGTTAAGAAAATAACAAATTATTGTTGGATCTTGGATGTGTTTAGAATTAGAACCTGATAGTACATGATATATGGCTGCCGAAAAGTCACATTTTTCTATCTGATAAACATTTGAGATTTATGAATTGATTTTCGTGCACGTTTCGTCTCAATCCACGCTGGAAGATTGTAGATGGATTCATTTATTGCTTTTATACAAAACTTTCTTCAGTAAGATATGCAGTTTTCTAAGAAAATAACAAATGAATACTGGATGTGTTCAGAAAATAACAAATGAATGTTGGAAGGTGTTAAGAAAATAACAAATGAATGTTGGATGTGTTAAAAAGATAACAAATGAATGTTGGATGTGTTGAAAAAATAACAAATGAATGTTGGATGTGTTTAGAAATTAACAAATGAATGATGGATGTGTTGAGAAAATTTCAAATGAATGTTGGATGTGTTAAGAATATAACAAATGAATGTTGGATGTGTTTAGAAAATAACAAATGAATGTTGGACGTGTTTAGAAAATAACAAATGAATGTTGGATGTGTTTAGAAAATAACAAATGAATGTTGGATGTGTTTAGAAAATAACAAATGAATGTTAGATGTGTTAAGAAAATAACAAATGAATGTTGAATGTGTTAAGAAAATAACAAATGAATGTTGGATGTGTTAAGAAAATAACAAATGAATGTTGGATGTGTAAAGAAAATAACGAATGAATGTTGGATGTGTTAAAAATAAAATGTTTCCAAATTTAGTAAATTTCCCGATCCCACGCATTCATTTTCAATTTTCTCTGAATAAATATAGTTATAAATATATCCTGCAGATTGTCGTCAAACCCAGGATTTAACAGAAAATGAATAACATTTAGATTCACAATGAGTGTTCAGAAATAAAAAAGGAATTAAGATATCGAAAAAGATAATCTTTATTAAATGTAACAGACAAGGGCGTATATAATGTTTCACTAGGGGGGGGGGGGGTAATAGAAACGTTTGAGCGCGTAGGATGAGGATTAAGTAAATCATAAAAATACTCAATTGAATGCAGAAACCAAAATCAAGCTTTCAATCATCATATTTTTAGAGAACTGAGACGTAATTTACAGTCTCATGTTTTGAGGGTAACCCTGTATGAGGCTAGTTAATAGGATTAACCTGTGTATGTTTATTCATTCATTCTTTCTGTTTTTTATTAATTTTTCAAATATTATTTTAATGATGATAATAATAATAATAATAATAATAATAATAATAATAATAGTAATAATAATAACAATAATAATAAAGACAGAAAGACAGAAAGAAAAGGAGAAAAAGACAAAAAGAAAGAAAGACAGAAAAGCAGACATACAGATTTAGAGACATGTAAAAAGACAGACACTCAGACAAAAAAATATATATTTATTTATATTGCTTGGATATTTGATACTAGAATGACCAATGTTAAGAAACCCTACAATGGCTATATGGCAGAAAACTTACAAAAAAAACATTTTATGTAGATGGTAATATTTTGATGATATCTAAAGGGACTGTCAACGAAAATCGAATGTGACCCTCGATTTAGAAAGTTAACCATTATTGTAAACCTTTGTCTGAGCAAAGTTGATGGATATATTCTTTTTTTATCTGAAAATTTAAAATTGTCAATTCTTGTTTCACGTTGCACAGTTGAGCAGACTGTTTTAAGGTCAGGCAGGTGGATATAGGGAAGGAGGGGGGGCCAGTTTGAAAAAAGGTGAAAGTAATTGTTACTTTCATTGTCCATATCCTGGTTACCCTTAACTGCACTGCTTATGCCAAATGGGTAGTTGAAAACCTTAAAGCCACATCAGGTGGAATATTCCACAGTAGTCTAGTCCTCACAGCTGATCAAGTAAAAAACCGGTATCATTGTGCATGACTTGTATACCTATCAAGGGTTATACTTCTGTGTTCCTTCTTTCAGCTGAGATGTTTAGCCAGGATAAGCTGAAGATGGAGTTCTTGATTACTATTTAAATCCTATGTTTCGCTACTCCCCTATAGGATAAGCTATGAGCAACTCTACGCAGCGCTCTTCCGAACTGTGCAGTCGGGAGCTGCTATGAGAGGTCCGATCCCTGCTGCAAGCAGAAAGCAACTGAAATATGATGAATTTGTTGTTAACTTGTTATGATCCGCTTTCAATTAAACGGAACTGGGGAGAAAAAAAGTGTTTACTTGTTACGGATCTAGCTATAAGAGGGTCAAAAAACGTGCAGAAGCACAAGGAAGTTATGTGTGTATGCCGCTTTGAATTACAAGAAAGAGGGAGAGCCTTTTCTTGCTGCGGCGCTCACACCCTTAGCCCATTCTAGCGCTCGGCCCCTAGCCTGTTCTCGCCGCAGCACTCGGCCCAGAAGGTTTCTTAACCTAACCTAACCCTAAAATATAAACTAATCTCTTGTAATTTAACGCAGGAGGTGCGGCGTAACTTCCTTGGGCAGCTGCCCAAACAACTTGGATTATGAGGAATATATCTGTAACAGTTGTTTTTTATCAAGAACACTTTACACTGAAGACATATTCATGAAGCATCTGTTGTAATTGTTTTTACGCCAACGTGGATTTTTTCCCAGAAATCTTTGTGAATGTTAATGTTATTTTGTTATTTTTTAGAAAATTGTGTTTACTGCACCATTAGTTTTTCTTAAAATCATTTAAGTACATGTATTTTTTTCTTAAAACCTTTTAAGTACATCAGGTTCATGATTTTTTTTCATCATAATCAATAATCATCAAAATTCATAAAATGTGAAATTACCGGTACACATTTGAGACCTCGTAGCTCCTCTAGCTTTGATTTTACGCACAGGTATGAGTGAAGCAAATTTATTTGTTACATATCAGAAATTCAAAATAGGTTCGTTGTTCTCAATAGTTCTTCAATTAAAGAAGTTACGACTAAAAACATATAAGATTTCAACCTTAAATGTAATTTACTGTAGTTTAACGTGCCTACAAGCTGTGCCTTTCGATCACAATTTAATTTATCAAAAAACTGTTTGGCTTTCCTTCTTCTTTACTTTCGTGTCGGTGGATGCGTTCTAAATGAAAAAGCTAGGAAGGTAAAGATTGCTAAATTCTAAACCAAAACGCAATTGAATTCAAATCGTAGAAACCAAACGTATCTCGCCCTGGTCAGACCAGGGTGGAGAAGGGGGTCTTCAATAACAATAACTTTATCTCGCTGTCTATCTATTTATCAGACAATCAGTCTGCTTCTTCAACTTGGCAAATCTGTCAATCATTCATTTATTTATTCAACATTCATCGTTCATCATTCATTCATTCATTCATTCATCATATATCATTTATCATTCATTATTCATTATTCATGAATTCCACCCATTCTTTCTTTAATTACTCACCTATTCATTCTTTAACAATTCACCTACTCATTTTTTAATAATACACCTATTCATTCTTTAGTAATTCACCTATTCATTCTTTAGAAATTCACCTACTCATTCTTCAATAATTCACCTATTTAGTTTTTAATAATTTACCTATTCCTTCTTTAATAATACAACTATTCATTTTTCAATAATTCACCTATTCATTCTTTAATAATACACCAATTCAATCTTTGATAATTCACCTATTCATTCTTCAATAATACACCATTTTAATTTTTAATAGTACACCTATTTATTCTTTAATAATACACCTTTATAATCTTTAATAATACACCTATCCATTCTTCAATAATTCACCTATTCAATCTTAAATAAATCACTTGTTTAACCTTTGATAATTCACCTATTCGTTCTTTAATAATACACCTTTTTAATCTGTAATAATACACCTATTCATTCTTTAATAATACACCTATTCATTCTTCAATAATTCACATATTTATTCTTTAATAATTCACCTATTTAATCTTTAATAGTTTCCCTATTAATTCTTCAACAATTCAACTATTCATTCTTTAATAATTCACCTATTCATTATTTAATAATTCAGCAATTCATTCTTCAATAATTCACCTATTCATTCTTCACTAATTTACCTATTCGTTCTTCAATAATTCTATTCATTCTTTAACAATTCACCAGTTCATTCTTTGATAATTTACCAATTCATTCCTTAATAATTCATTTAATTATTCCTCGAAAATTCACAAGATCATTTTAATAATTTACCTATTTTTTCTTCAATAATTTACCTATTAATTCTTCAATAATTCAACTATTCATTCTTTGATAATTCACCGATTCATTCTTTAATAATTCAGCTATTCATTCTTCAATAATTCACCTATTCATTCTTCAATAATTCACCTATTCGTTCTTCAATAATTCACCTATTTAATCTTTAATAATTCACCTATTAATTCTTTAATAATTCACCTCTTCATTCTCTAATAATTCACCAATTCATTTTTTTATAATTTAACTATTCATTCCTTAATAGTTCATTTATTTATTCCTCGAAAATTCACAAGATCATTTTAAATAATTTACCAGTTCAATCTTTAATAATACACCTATTTAATCTTTAATAATTCACCTATTCATTCTTTAATAATTCACCTTTTTATTCTTCAAGAATCTACCTATTCATCCAACATCCCTTTACCTATTCAATCTTCAATAATCTACCCATTTATCCTACATCCTAATCATGCTCTGATAATCTATCCACATTTTACATAATTTTACTGATTCATATTTTAGAGTCCATTAAAGAGTACTTTTCCTACACATTTATACACCTATTCACCCACTTTACTTTAATCATTCACATTCATCCTGCATCAACTTACCTATTCACCCACTATACTTTAATCATTCACATTCATCCTGCATCAACTTACCTACTATACTTTAATCATTCACATTCATCCTGCATCAACTTACCTATTCATCCACTTTACTTTTATCATTCACATTCATCCTGCATAAACTTACCTATTCACCCACTATACTTTAATCATTCACATTCATCCTGCATCAACTTACCTATTCACCCACTTTACTTTAATCATTCACATTCATCCTGCATCAACTTACCTATTCACTCACTATACTTTAATCATTCACATTCATCCTGCATCAACTTACCTATTCATCCACTTTACTTTAATCATTCACATTCATCCTGCATCAACTTGCCTATTCATCCACTTTACTTTAATCATTCACATTCATCCTGCATCAACTTGACTATTCATACACTTTGCTTCAATCATTGCATTCATCCTGTATTAACTTGCCCATTCATCCATTTAATAATTTGCTTATTCATCCTACCAGAATATAAGAGTTGCCACAAAAAAAGTAAGCCTGATCGGTTCAGCTGACGTTCATGAGATACAAACAAACCAAATTTATCTGTAGTAATTTCTAAAAGTGAACTTATTTTAGTATGCTTTAATTTTCTTATATAAGGCATTTTGTCAGGCAATAACAGTTTGAGCTTGCAAACATGAATAATGAATATAGAGAGAGTCTTTAAGCTAAAGTGTTTCTTTTTTATGTTTTAAAATTTAGTTTTGAAAACATTAAAATTCATATTTTTGTTTGTAAAAATCCAGGCATTCATAATCTTTTACTTGTTACCATACCGTAACCGTAACTGCAGGAGATGTCATATGTGGCATCCGGTCGGGAGAGGTCGTTTTTGCCGATCATTGAACGATTTTTGAGATTCCAAGAATACGGAAAAACAGGAAAGTGTTAAAAAAGTAATCTTGCTGTTATAGGCAGTGAAATTACAGAAAAACGAAACATGAACTTTTTTGTTGTAAAGATTTCTTCTTCTTTTTTTGTAGAGAGGGTGGGGGCTTTTCGTCTTCATAAAGTGCAGAGCAATTAATAATTTTCTCGCCCTGAATCGGAATCGATTTTCTTAATATCCTGCTAAAATAACTAATTTGGGACTCATAAAAATACAGAGCTCAACTTTCACAACAGAGAATCATAAAAGTACTAAAGAGAAGAGTAGAAAAAGGGAAAGAACGGAAACGGAAAACTAAAAGACTGCCAAAAAAAATCAGCTGTGGAGTATGGAGGGGAAAATCATAATAAAAATGAAAGAAGGGCGAAAGAACTGGCAAAAAAAAGAGGGAAAGCCGAAACATTGCTATTGTAGCATCAACGGGGCAAAGAAAACAAAAAATTGACCAAGGGAAAGGAAAGGGCATCTGATGGGAAAAAAATTACACAAAATAGAAGGGAAAACACGGGCAAAAAAGGAATGAAAAGGACAATCAATGGTTACTGTAGGAGTAGAGAAGGGATGGGGGGGGGGGGGGGCAGTAACAAATCATTGCTTGGATGGTAGACGGGTAATCAAGGTAGGTTTTAGTGCAGGCTAGTGTGTGTAGATACGGCAGATAGCGTATATATATATATACAGATATTGGGTTTTTTATTGCTCTAATTCTATCTCCAACCAAACAACCAACCCAAGGTTCCAATATTTAACAATTCATTAAGATTTTTACAGATTAAACATTGTCTTATGTGCCGCCGCCGCGGCCGTTGAATAAAAAGAATTCCCAAAGAGACTGTACATTTAAAGGGAGTGTTCGCGAAAAATGAAAGGGGGAATAGGCTTAATGCTATAAAAAATCTAATCTTACTTCTAGCTGTTGCGTCTATAAGGAGAAAATTGTTAAAGACGTCTCATACCGAATAGCATGGCGACCATACAAATTGAGAAAATTGCAACATACGACTTAGACCGTGAAAAAATCAATTTAATTTTCAAACAAATCATTCAGTTATTACAACCTATAGTCATCGATTATCTTTCGCCACATTTATATATAGTTGATTTTTCATAATATGTTTTAATTGTTATGATCTGAGAGTTACTTATAAAAAAATTTATTCCTGTTTCGAGGATTTTTGGTAATGAAGACGACATTTTCATATTTTCCAGGAATGTTCGAAAACAAGTTGTAAGCTAAATATTAATTTAAAAAACAAAATCAAAACTAGTATGAAATATCAAATATATAAAAATGTGGCGAAAGATAATCGATGACTACAGGTTGTAATATCTGAACGATTTGTTTGAAATTAATTGACTTTTTTACGGTCTAAGTCCTATGTTGCAATTTTCTCAATTTGTATGGACGCCATGTTATTCGGTATGAGACGTCTTTAACAATTTTCTCCTTATAGACGCAACAGATAGAAGTAAGATTTTCAGCGATCAAAAGCGCTTTTTTATCGCATTAAGCCTATACCCCCTTTCATTTTTCGCGAACACTCCCTTTAAGTTCGAACGACCTTCGATTATATTCGACTAACAAGTCCACAATTATTAATTCTATTACATCTAATAATCTAGATTTGATTTATCAAAGGTTTAAACACCAGAGCCCACCATTTTAAAACTTCGGCTCGAGTTGTAATTCCTTAAACCCGACTTTAAGACCCAATCTTCAACCCAACTCTGACGACAGCTTGTGTCACGTGATTGACAGCTGCAAGATCTTCGGCTCTACTTACTAGGAGTTAGGCCCAATGAAAATAAAACCGACCTTGGTTATTTTAGTGGAGAAAGGCTCAATGGTGAGTCTTGTTTTCATAAAAACCCAGAATGCGCCAATTCCTACCATGAAAATCCATCCAAGTAGAATATTAAACCGGTTTTTTGAACTCAACTCTGTGGAATTAAGATGCAGCTTGAAGCCGAAAGCTCAAGCCGTAATTAAGGCCCATCGACAGCTTAGACCCAACTTCCAAGCCGTATTTTCCCAAATTTTTTAAATCGCGGGCTCAGGTTGCGAAGGCATAGGAAATATTGTGTCAAATATCTACTCAATTTCTTTAACCCGGATAATACACCAGTTTAAACAGAAATTCCGCTAAAATTTGAGAACGAATAAAAATGGCGACTTTCACAATCAAAATTTGAAAGCTAAAAGTTATTAATAGGAAATAGGGCGCGAAGCGTCTTAAATGCCTATTATGCTTATACACAAATTGTTGTCAAGTTTGTCAAGTCGTCAACCATCGTGAATATTTTTCAAAACTTTTAGTGACATTTCCACTTTTTTTGCAATTCCTATGTGAATCACAACAATAACCTTTAAAATAAAACCTTTATTGCAGAATGTATACTATGTAAAAGTACTTTTAGGTATTTTTTAATATGACTATTCAGATTAAAGTCTATGATGGATGGTACAAATTCATGATATATTTTTATGCCCACATTGTACGTACAATTTGTATATATATGCTTTACTACCCACAAAGCATGAAACTTTAAAGGGAGTGACTGGCTATGTAAGGTAGCTGAACTTAGTATGCAGTGTTGTGGACAACTTCTTTCGGATTCATTTGAGACATACAGGGTGTCCCACGAAACATGACAGTCTGCATGACGACTTGAATATCGTCTTGATTTTTGATATAATTTGCTGCATTTATTTGTCAACCTAATTTTAAAAGTAAATTTCTAGAGATAATAATCACAAAATTCCCCTGGTCCTGCCATTTCCAAAATGTGGTCTGCATTTTTTGTGCTTTAAGTATTGCCCGAGATATGAAGAATTTCGTTCAGATTTCGACAATTTTGCTTTTATTTAACAAAATTGAAATCTGAACTAAACTCTTTATATCTCCGGTAATATTGAAAGCACAAAAAACGCAGACCACTTTTTGGAAATGCCAGGGCTAGAAGAATAATGTGATTGTTTCAAGAATCATACATGTTAAAGTATGATAGAAGACTAAATGTCACAAATAAATTCAAATATCAAAGACGACTTTTAAGATCTTTAAAAAGTTTAATATGTCTCAAATGAATCCGAAAGAAGCTTTCACAACACTGGATACTCTGTTCAACTACCTTACATAGCCAGTCACTCCATTTAAGGGCGACCGAAAACTCTTTAAATATAACGATCTGGAGACTAGAGGTTAAATAAAGTCTTGTGACTTGAATTTAGAATTTAATTTAATTTACTAAATAATTTTGCATAGAGAGTAAAACGTTTAAAATGGCAGAAAAAAGTGTTTATAAAATCTGTACAGTCGCCTCTGGTGTTTCGTCCTTTTGTGGGTAACCCTGTACCTAAGATTGTACTATACTTTAGACTGAATTGATGCATAAGACTGTGAATGAAAACAATTTGGTTTATTGGTTCAGTTTTTCACCAAGGGCCGGCAATAGCTCGGTAATTATAACCATTTTACAACTATTTACATTTGCACGCAGCAAGTTTTCTCCCTTTTTGCCGCACAAGAATTTAAATAGCAAGTCAATTTTGCGCGCAAAATTAAATGTCAAAAGCAGACAATTCAAACTTTGGGTCAAGGAGTTCAAGGAGTTCAAGGACTTCAAGGAGTTCAAGGACTTCAAGGAGTTCAAGGAGTTTTCAAAGAGTTCAAGGAGTTCAAGGAATTAAATAATAAGTCCAAGGAGTTCTAGGAGTTCAAGGACTTCAAGGATTTCAAGGAGTTCAAGAAGTTTTCAAGGAGTTCAAGGAATTCAAGGAGTTCTAGGAGTTCAAGGAGTTCAAGGAGGTTTAAGAGTTCAAGGAGTTTAAGGAGTTCAAGAAGTTCAAGGAGCTCTAGGAGTTCAAGGAGTTCAAGAAGTTCAAGAAGTTCAAGGAGTTCAAGAAGTTCAAGGAGTTCAAGAAGTTCAAGAAGTTCAAGTAGTTCAAGAAGTTCAAGAAGCTCTAGGAGTTCAAGGAGTTCAAGAAGTTCAAGAAGGTCAAGGAGTTCAAGAAGTTCAAGAAGTTCAAGAAGTTCAAGAAGCTCTAGGAGTTCAAGGAGTTCAAGAAGTTCAAGAAGTTCAAGAAGTTCAAGAAGTTCAAGAAGTTCAAGGAGTTCAAGGAGTTCAAGGAGTTCAAGAAGTTCAAGGAGTTAAAGAAGTTCAAGAAGTTCAAGAAGTTCAAGGAGTTCACGAATTTCAAGGAGTTCACGAATTTCAAGGAGTTCAAGGAGTTCAAGGAGTTCAAGGAGTTCAAGGAGTTCAAGAAGTTCAAGGAGTTTAAGAAGTTCAAAAAGTTCAAGGAGTAAAAAGAGTTCAAGGAGTTTAAGGAGTTCAAGGAGTTTCAGAAGTTCAAGAAGTTCAAGAAGTTCAAGAAGTTCAAAGAGTTCAAGAAGTACCTAAAAAGGGGTGTTCCATCAATCGTGAGGAGTGTCACGACTTGTATGTATTATGAGCGGTTCTTTGATACATTTGATGATATTAGGAATATTCAGGAGGAGGAGGAAGAGTAGAAGGAAGAAGAGGAGGGGGAGGAGGAGAATGGGGAAGAGGAGTTTATACTTTAGAGATCTTTATATTTTAGAGATCTTTATATTTTAGAGATCTTTATATTTTAGATATCTTTATATTTTAGAGATCTTTAAATTTTAAAGACCTTTATATTTCAGATTTCGTTTTATTTTAGATATGTATTAGATATCTCGATAAATAAATGTCAATCTGTCCATATCTCTAAACAACTCAATAGACACACAACTGAAAAGATTGACAGATGATGATGTGCCAGCTATAAAGATTGACAGATGGACAGCTAAACAAACATATAGAAAGTTTGACAAAAAGTAGATTTACATTGAAAATCGATATACACAAAATTAGATTGCTTGCTAACTAATATCTACACAACATAGACATTAAGGTAGCTAGCTACGCAGTTAGACAGCTGGACAGCTAGTAAATAAAAAGATGGAAAGCTAGACAGATAAACAGCTAGCTAGCTAGCAATGTTAACAGTTAGAAAGCAAGAGGAAATTAGAAAGTACAGATTTTGGGTATGCTTGATTAGCTTCAGATACCTAATATCTACACATCTTCAAAAACATTTAGAACGGAAAAAGTCAAAAACAAAAATTTACTAAATCTAGGGAATACAGGGAATACAGGGAATCCATGGAATCCAGGGAATACAGGGAATGCAGGGAATACAGGGAATACAGGGAATGCAGGGAGTACAGTGAATACAGGGAATACAGGGAATCCAGGGAATCCAGGGTATACTGGGAATACAGGGAATACAGGGAATACAGGGAATACAGGGAATACAGGGAATACAGTGACTACAGGGAATACAGGGAATACAGGGAATACAGTGACTACAGGGAATACAGGGAACACAGGGAATACAAGGAATCCAAGGAATACAGGGAATACAGGGAACACAGGGAATACAGGGAATACAGGGAATACGGGGAAAACGGAGAATATATTTGAAAACATTTTGCGCATAAAGGTAATCTGTTATAAATTTCGTGGCAATCCTCGTATTTATGAACCTGAACACACCTAGATAAATTACGCTGTACATTGTAACCTAACTAACTATGTCACACCTGTATTGCGATTAAACCATACTAGAACTACGTAAATATTGTATTGAGATTAAACTAACTGAGATTATAGATAACGACGTTAAGCTTGTAATTACGTTCATTACCTGTATCATAGAATTCAAAATAAATGTCAGTTGGAATAATACTCTGCTTGGATTATGGTGTGAGAGTAATTGTTTCTTGATTAGCAAACAAGAGGTGTCCTGAATCACTTTCTTGAAAGATAGATATAGATTGGGAATTAAAATGAGTTGTATCTTGTAAGACAAATACCTGAGAATACAGACCTAGTCGTATCCGAATTGATATTGACAATGGTATTCATGTTGAACCTTGAGTTCTAGATGAGTTGTATCCTGTAAGACAGATACCTGAGAATACAGACTGAGTCGTATTTGGATTGATATTGACAATGATATTCATGTGGAACCTTGAATTCTAGATTGAGTTGTATCTTGTAAGAGAGATACCTGAGAATACAGACTGAGTTGTATCTGGATTGATATTGACAATGATATTCATGTGGAACCTTGAGTTCTAGATTGAGTTGTATCTTGTAAGACAAATACCTGAGAAAACAGACTGAGTCATATTTGGATTGATATTGACAATGGTATTCATGTGGAACCTTGAGTTCTAGATTGAGTTGTATCCTGTAAGACAGATACCTGAGAATACAGACTGAGTCATATCTGGATTGATATTGACAATGGTATATGTGATGAACCTTGAGTTCTAGATTTTGAGTTGTATCTTGTAAGACAGATACCTGAGAATGCAGATAGAGTCTGCCCCTTCAGTAAAAGTAAATTCAACCTATATGAAGCATAAAGTCTGACTGTGTCAACCTTGCTGCACCGGCTAGTCCTGTCAATAGAGTTAGGTACAGTACGAACTGGGAACGGAAAGGTTGACCCGCCTCGGAAATTCAAATGTACTACGGCTGCCCGTGATTGGAGAACCTGGAGTTAGAGATTTAGTTGTACCTGGATTGGTACTGATCTAAAAGCATTTATTGGAGTAGGACATTTTCTACAAATCCATGTCAGCTAAACACACTTCTCTGAAAAAACATGTTTTTTAAAGTTTTCAGTGAAGAATTCTTTAAGATAATACAAAACATAACAGTTAAAACGACATATTTCATATACAGGTTTACCCACACAGGATAAGATTGTAAAGACGACTTGAAACTCTTCAAATATCCCAGCTTTATATTTAGTCTCCTGCCTTGAATGAGGTCTTTAATTGGCTTATTTAATTGATTGCACCACAAGCTGTGTGGCAAACTCAAAACTTTAAAAACAAAATAAATGCATCTAGTAGACTAATAGTCTGCCTAAATATTCTATGCTATTCTATTCTATTCTATTTCATTCCATTCATTCCATTCTGTTCTATTTTATGATCTTAAAATTCAAAAAATTATTTTTTTAACCGATGCTTTATTCAATTTTGACCGGCCACAAACCGTTCTTGGGGTCATGGGTGTTCACTGTTCTATCATAAAATATATTTCTTATTTCATTCTATTCCGTTCTTTTTTCCTATTCAATTCTTCTATCATAGCTCTATTGAAAGTTGACGGTTTGCCAGCAAAATACTTTTAACCCTTGATAGAAAAGGTGTTTGACCGACTAATCGATATTTTACAAACACGTGACCTAGATACAATTCAACTGTACATTTTTACAGTAAAGTGTACATTTTTGCAGTGTACAGTGTACATTTTTACAGTGCACAATGTACATTTTTACAGTGTACAATGTACATTTTTACAGTTTACAATAAACATTTAATTTTACAGTAATTTATTGATTTTTACAGTGTATATTTTTTACAGTAATTTCAAACTATAATGAACTTTTGTTAGATGTTAGGTATACAAGATACTCACATAATATACAAAACGGGTAAATAAATCAGTGTTCTATTTGATTAGTAATTATTGTTGTGTGGTCTTAAACCAGATTATATTGGACCGAATATGAAAGGGGGGGGGGGCAAATGAAATTCAAGGGGTGGGGGGTAGATGAACCCATAGTTTCTATATGTACCCTGCTGTGAGTTTAAAGATTGTAAAGATGAATGGTTTCTGAATTCTAAAGGAACTATTTAGTTAATAGGAAATAATATTTTAACTACTATTCATATTTAAAGATAGAGAGATAGATAGTGAGAGAAATAGAGAGAGATAGCTGACCATGCACGTTGAACTACTAACCAAAGAAAGGAACTAAGTCTTTGACACAAACTCTGTTTTTCTAATCCCTATATCTTTGTAACTAAATTCATCGTAAACAACGAAGGACATTTTTAATAAATAATAATAATAATAACACCAGCAAGACCAGAAAAAATGTTCTAAATAAATTTTTTAGACCTGTTTATATTTTTGTTTTCTGTTATACTCTATATTAGCTGGAGTGCCCGGCGCTGCCCAGGTTTATATTATTATTCATAGTCATAGTTATTCTACATATGTCACCCCCGAGGTATCCATAGTTCCCTCAAAATACCCCCGAGGTATCCATAGTTCCCTCAAAATACCCCCGAGGTATCCATAGTTCCCTCAAAATACACCCGAGGTCATAGTTCCCTCAAAAAAATTCAGCCAAATCGGTAAAGTCGTTTGGCTGGATACTGCTATAACAAATATATAAATAAATATATTATATAACAGCGAAGAGTTTTGTTATATAGATAACATTTCAAAACATAGATGTGAAAGCAAAAATAAGATTTTTTTTTACTTTTCATCTAATCTTGATATCAATAATATCAAACAAGCCAAAAGGGCAGACTTCAAACTTTTTTACTTCATTAATAATATGGTTCTACAAACCTTATAGTTGGTGTCTATTGATCAAAATGTTGCGAAGTATATGATCTGTTCTAAACTGGAAAAATCGAACTGGGGGTAAAAGCTCTCATACCTAGTAAAGAGGGTTTTTTGGGACACCCTGTACTATATTCATTTTTCATAATGGTCTTTTTTAATGTACTCTATACAAGAAACTTTTAAAGAGTTATTTTTACTGAATTTATGAATATACGAAGAAAAATTTGTGATAATTTTCTTTATGCATCGCTTCAGTTCATAACCTAATAATTTCAAATTTCCAAAACACAAAAGAGTTAAATTTTATGTTTGAAGAAAGTAAAATTTATTAAAAGTTCTAGACGAAATTTTTAACTGGAACCATCATCTTAAGGCGGTTAAAAACAAAGCATCCAGTGCATTTTTTGCTTTGTCGAATGTAAAAAATATTCTTCCTAGTAATATTAAACTAACCATTTACATCTCTTTATTTCGATCATTTATAGAATATGGAATTTCAGCCTGGGGAAAAAACAAAAGTTCGGAAATGAAAAAAATTCCTATTTTAGATTAATTGATAACTCAAAAGCCACGTCTCATAGTGATCCTCTTTTCCTTTAGTTGAAGACTTTAACTAAGCTATTGTTGACGGAAAACAGCAACACGCTAGACAAATCAGGATAATAGGCCAGTTAGTTAGGATTCTGGTGGGGGATGTTTATTTTCCCCGGACAATTCTTTCCCGATAGGCCGCACAAATACACACAACAGAGTAACCCCGTCTCAGAAATTCGATAACAAAATCTTTATTTCCTAAAAAATAACATAAATTATAGGTCATGNTAAAAAATACACGGATGTTTTGGACAATATTTTCAAAATTTTTGTTTCGTTCGGATTTACGACATGAAAAAAGGAAAATGTGATAAAAAAATTCAAAAATATTTTTGGAACATTGAAATAAAATTCCGCGAAACCAAATCTTTTTTGAATAAATCTTTTTTTTGAAAAATTGTTGGGAAAACGTTTACTCTTCTGCATTTCAAAATTTCATAAAAAATCATTAAAAATTGTTATATTTGAGAATTGAATGAGATTCGATATAAAAAAAATCCGCAAAAATGTTTGAGTGGAAATCTGCAGTAAATTTTATTAAAATAACCTTAATACTTCAAAGATGAAAATAATTGTCCTAGAAACATTTTTTGTTATATCTCATTAAATTTTTGATGAATTTTTATGAAATTTGGAAAACAATAGAATGAACATTTGCCAAAAAAATAAAAAAATTTTTTCAGAAAGAATTGGCTTCACGGATTTTTTTATCCAATGTTTCCAAAAATATTTTTGATTTTGTTTTTATCACATTTCATTTTTTGTTATGCCTAAAATACGAAAAAATCAAATATTTGGAAAATGTTGTCCAAAACATCGATAATTATTTTTTACTCACCCTGTATATCCATATCTTCTTCCTTTTATAAATATAATTTTGCATTTTAAAAACGGTTGAAATAATTGGTGCAAATTTTTGCCGAAACACTTGCATCATTGCCCCCCTAACTTAAAATGCTGTCTTTTTGGCCGGTAAGGTCTCTAAAAAGAAATTTTAAAAGAATTATAATTTTCTTGCAATTCAGATAATTTACCTTAAATCTGGAAATTTAAAATAATTGATGTGTAATTGTTTGATTCATATCGTTTGTAAACATTATGAACATTATGAACATTATGAACATTATGAACATTATGAACATTATGAACATTATGAACATTATGAGGAGGAAAAATCAAAAACAGTAAATTGAAAAAATTACATTAATCAGCTCTATGAAGAAAGGTGGTCGCGAAGCACTTTTACAACCTTGTGAACTTTTACAATGATAAATTACTTTCTTATTGCAATTTTAGAGCCTACTTAAAACATGCAAGAGGTTGCGTGATTATCAGTCTTCTATATACAGGCGCGTAGTGGAGGTTTAGCCAAAGTGGGTGCATTTTTTTGTGCACCCCCCTAAAAAACCGGTATTAAGATAAAAATAGAAGTTTAAAATCTATATTAATCTACCTGAAGGCTGACTAGTAGTCATCTGACCATAATTACCAATCAATTTAAATGAAACCCCGCGAAAAATATATTTAAAATAAGATTAAGGTACAAGAAAAAATTTGAGAAATAATCATAAAATGGACAAATTGTGACATTGTCGATTGATAAAAAAGTAAATAAATACAAAACATATCAAATACAAAACATATCAAATACAAAACATATCAAAAACAAAACATATCAAAAACAAAACAAACAAAATACGAAATATATCAAACCCTAAATTTATTAGATAATCACAGCAAAAAAATCATAAAAATCCTTACATAAAACATATCAAACACTTGAAGCATGTGCATTGTTAATGCAATTCATTTAAAAAAACCATGCAATCAAAAGTTCAAAACCTGCCAACTTATTCTTTAAATAGGTAATTATTACCTTATGCAAAATTGAAATTACCAGATTTTTATTTACAAATTAGAACATTTATGAGAAAAAGTTAGTCTAAATATTTTTTCAACTCATATATTTTATGAAATGTTAGTTTTTCATTTAAAAGTAAAAATAATTGGCAGACGCTGAACTCCAACCTTCGAGTGTGCGAGGTGGGGAAGACTTCACTGCCGCGCTTAATTAAAAGCATGATTAAGGGGGGATGACATTTGTAGATCGAGATTGAATCCTAACCGCAGCGCTCGGCCCAGAAAGTGTCATAACTTAATCTAACCCGTGGCCGCAGCGCTCGGCCCCCTAGCCTGTCCTAGCCAAAGCGCTCGGCCCAGAAAGTGTCTTAGCCTAACCTAACCCTAAATAAAAGAAAGTGTCAAAACTTAACCTAACCCGTGGCCGCAGCGCTCGGCCCAGAAAGTGTCTTAACCTAACCTAACCCTTAATAAATACTAATTTAATTGAAAATTGTTGAAAAGTGGTCATGTACAAAAGTAAAATCTGCAGTAAAGTATGATACGTTTTGATTTGATATGTTTTGTTTTTGATATCTTTTTATATTTTGATATGTTATGTATTTTGATATGTTTTGTTTTGATATGTTTAGTAGTTGAATAGCTGTTCTGTATTGATATGTTCTAATTTGAAGGTTTTGTTAATTTGTTGGGATATGTTTGGTGTTTTGTCAGTGCTCTGGATTTAATTTGAAAACTGAAGTTTCTCGAAATGCCGGCTTAGACCGGCTTTTAGGAAATGTTTTACAAATTAACAATTGTATGACGAATAATCTTTTATAGTTGGTAATTTAGCTCGAAACAGAGGCGTAGTCAGGGGGGGCATGAGGTTTTTTTCTGCTAGTTTTGTTTGAAGGAGAGATAAAGTAGTGCTTAGAAGGTAATTATTTGGACTGTATGTGTGCCTTTTAAGTATCTTATACTTATGCCTGATATCCAAGAAGCCAAGTGTTATGACTTTACAGTTCGAATTTTGCCCCCCCCTAGGAGCTCCTAGGGGGGGGCAAAAAAAAATTTTGCGCTTCGCGCAAATCTTGCCCCCCCTAGATTTATTTCTGTGTACACCATTGTTTATTTATGGGAAGACTTGACCCTCTTCACTTTCTTGAGATTATTTTTCTGACATGAATCAATCCTTAAAACAAAAACTTTAACATATAATTGACAAAAAATGATTTATAAAAATCATCTCTCCCTCGTCACAGACAACTTTTTTGTTATAGTCTCCAGAAAAAGGGGGGTTAAAAGATAATCTTGACCCCTTGGCTCCCCTGGATCCGCGCCTTGTGGGACACCCTGTAGATCGACATTTTTTTCTCTCTTCACCCTGTAGTTAAAGAGACCCTAAAAACTCCCTAAATCATAAAAAACATATAACTAATTCTAACTCAAAAAAATCTCAGTTCTTTTATACTCTAAATAGGAGTTTTATTCTAAGATTCCTTCAATTTTAAGGATATTTAAACAAGGCAACTCCAGGGCCCAAATATTTATTCGTACACTCGCTGTGAATTAACAGCTGATTATACAAATTTATTTTAAACTTTAAAGTAAATAAACAACGAATTCTTCTTTCAATGTTGTTGGATTCCGATTAATTAGAATTCATTATTTACGTGTTAATATCAGCATGAGAGAAAAAAGGGAAACCAGTCCATCCACTGTTTCAAAGGACACAAAGAAAACGGTAAATACTAAAACATGAAGAATTATATAGTATAGATGATATTATTAAAAATGTGTCCATTTGTATTTTAAGTAATCACGCTCAAGTATTGGGGGGAATGCCCTCTCTCAGAAAAATATTTCACGATTCATGAAAGAAAAAAGGGGTCAGACTGTTTCGGAGCGATTTGCGAGCAATTCTTAAATTTTCCTAAACCACGGTAACCGGCCACCGTACTGGCAATATCATAGGTCTCTCGGCACTGTTAAGGGAAAATTACAAACTTGTAGGTTTGATCATTGAAGACGGAGGCACTCACAAGTGGAGGGGGGATATGGGGACTGAGCCCCCCTTGGATGAGTAAAATTATTGGTTTCTAGTGTGTTATCAGGCCCCGTAGGGTGCTACCACATGGAAAGAAAAAAGTTTCGCCCTCTCCTCCTGGACAAATTCCTATCTAGAGTAGTATTTTCTGAGGATCGATCATTTATTTTGATGCGGTTCTTTTAAAATTGGAATCTATACTAGTATTTCTGAAATTTACAAATTTTTCTTACTCCAGGAATATAATTTTGACTTTTTCTCTTTGCAAGTTTTTTTTTAAAACTGTCTTGGCTACAAATAAATGAGAGGAGTTGTATACAAATGTTGCATAATTTGGAAACAGATTTTTTTGGAATTCAAGGAGCCTAAAATTCCAAAGCTTTTGCATATCCGAATCCGGTAATTTCATAGAGAACGCTATTTTCAATTTTGTACATGAAGTTCATATGTTACATGTTAAAAATTGGACATGTGGCCGCAGCGCCCGGTCCCTCTAGTCTGTCTTAGCCTCAGCACTCTGCCCAGCAATTGTTTTAACCTATCAGTGAATTATTACAATATGAATTTAACTAAGTTTGTTGAAAAGTGTAGGTCATGTACAAAACTTTCTCGAGGACAGACCCAGAATTTTTTGTTATGATGTTGCAAAATTTTAATATTGATCCACATTTTTGTGGATCCAAGGAGCCTAAAAATTCTAAATCCTGCACATCCGGTTCTATCTTCCTATACAAATGGTTTGAAATGAATTTTCTATTTAGGTTTTGTCCAAGAGGCGGAAATCAGATCTAGTTTCGCAGATTCAAAACCTTCAAGCATTACTCAGGAAATTCTTCCTTGTCAAATCTTGAATCTGGTTTGGGGTTGTAAATGCTACTAGCGAAAGTGCCCGGCGTTATCCGTGGAATTTGAAAAAATGCCAATTTTTTAAAGCCTTTTTAACTTCTGGGGTACCTATGGCCGGGTTCCCTTAAACAAATTCAGTCCATCCGTTTGTAAAACTGTAGCAAACATATATATAAATTTACGTATATATTTGATCTGAGAGCTTAATATTATATATAGAGAAAAGGTAATTATTTTGGAAAAAGCGTGCAATTGCAGGGCCTCCATTAGTGCCAAATGATGCGACATCTATAATCTACAAAGTAGTAATCTCTTTTTGTGTTTTTTTTGTATTTCTGAACCTAACTCATGAATTTCTTAACCGGTTTGCCTCAAATTTGGGATGGGAAACTCGGCAGAACCACGGAAATGGTATTTGTTTGGTTTAAACTTTAAATTTAGTAAGTTAAGTTTTTTTTAAGATTAAAAAACATTAAGAGTAATAAAAAAGTAAGCCCTGGGTTTGTTTAATAGCTAACAGCTATGAAGAAAGAAAGCGTGCTTAGGTATTGTCTGGATTTGTATCTCCATCTACTCCATATAATACCATTAATACATCTAGGATAACATAAATTTGTTATTCGAAAAAGGAAACATACTAAAAAACATTTACTAGGGGGTATATTTTTTTTAAAATCATTCCCCTCCACACTTCTTAAAATATTTCCCCCTCCCCTTCTGAAAATATTTCCCCCCTACTAAAAATAAAAAAGTTATGGAGTTCTGGAAATATGAATACCCTTAAAGTATTCTAGTAACCTGGTTTGAACAAGGATGGATCCAGGGAAAAGGATGAAGAAATCTCTAAACTCCAAGCTATCATCAACTCTACAATACAGGAGAAGGATGAGATCATCGCGACCTTGAAAGATCAGCTTGAAGCTGCTCTCAACCAGAAAAAAGTTGTAGAAATATCAAATCCTGTAAAACAGTCTCCAGCTGAATCACCGCATAAGAAAAAGTACAAACTGGTTCCAGATCAAAGGCTCCGAAAAATCCCTAAATCTAAAGCAACAATTCAAAAGCCGGCAAAATCGATTGTTGTGCAACCGAGAAAATCTTTACGTGCCAATTTATCAACAGTTGGTTCTTTAGAGTATAGAGCTTCTAGTGCACTACCCCAAGCCGTAACTGTCTCAAACTCAAATGAAAAATATATAAACGATTCTTTAGGTAGGGAATTACTTGATCATTTCAGAAGAAAAACCATAAATTACATTTTCATGTCTTTAGCTTTGCCAACGTTTAAAAAATCTTGTTTTGTTTGTTTATTGAATATAATTAATAATAAAGTATATTAACATTTCCTTATATTTTGTTTTAATAACACAATAACTGACTAAGACCATGCATCTTTAATATTTAACAAAATATTTTTTTTATCCTCAAATTTAACTTTTGGAGATTAATGACAAATTATATATTAGAATGCCTCCAAGTTTTAAAGAAAAATGCCAATTTTTGTATAAAAAATCTGTATTGGTTTTTCAAATTTATAATACCAAACGTTTTTCTAATAATTTATTTTAAAAGTTTTTTTTCCAAAATGTTGACATATCATTGCGAATACTTTTTGTTAATCCAAGCAATTCTAAACGCTTCTCTCTATTTTGTAGAAAATGTTTTGCAACTGTTTTTAGTTTTTAAACTCATATATGGACACATTGTTTAATTTTTTTATTTACTTTAATATTCAGTAGATTTGGATGCACCTGAACTACGGGGCAGTTATGAGGTAACTCAATTATTTAATATTTTGCTTAATAGGATTTTAAGCGTAATTTTAAGCTGTATTTCACATGACCTTCAACTTTGAAAAGATTTATAACGGACCCTTGAAACATAATTCTGATAAAAGTGCGGAAGATAATGTGGCTTTTCTGACAAGAAAAGTGTGAGTTTCTCCATTTTTTCTTATAAGCAAGAAATGAGTAGGTCACTTGGTTGTTTGGTTGGTTGGTTGGTTGGTTGGTTGGTTGGTTGGTTGGTTGGTTGGTTGGTTGGTTGGTTGGTTGGTTGGTTGGTTGAGATAATAATTAGCCAAAAGAACAACCTTTTCATGAAATGTTTTCTGGCAAAATATATTATTTTTGTTCTCAACAAAATTATTTTATGCCTAGAAAATAAAGTATATTGGGGATTTTGTCATTATTCTCGTAACCCTTTTTTTTACAGATAAAAGATACAGAGTTTGATCTCCATGAGGATATGGACAAGATGATAGACGGCATTCAAAAGGATCTAGATAAAACGAAGGACAATTTCCAGAAGGATTTGGATAGAATGGAGGACAACCTCATCAAGGATCTGGATAAGACTAAAGAAGACCTCCAAAAGAATCTGGATAGGACAAAGGACGACCTCCAGATGGATCTTGATAAGACGGAGGACGACCTTCAGAGGGATCTTGATAAGACGGTGGACGACCTCAATGAAGATCCTGACTATGATGTTGATGTCCCTGATTCGCTTCAACAAGTTTCTTCAGATGCAGAAAATGAAACTGAAAAGGGAAAAGTAAAGTCAGGTATACGAGACCTTCCGCATTTTTGCTTTTCCATTTGGAATTTAGAATTTAAACTAAACTGACAAGAGATTTTTAGAAACGGAACTACAGAATTTTCCAAGTTTTAAATAAAAATAGTTAAAGATAATCTACGTTAACTTGTATAATATGTTACTTCTTTTTGTTCTTGACCCATAAGCAAAACTTGTATAATGTATACCTTAGCCAATCATATTTAAGATGCTCCTAACATTTTATTAGATGCATAAGAGAAAAAAACGTCATTCAATCAATAAATCAATCAATCAATCAATCAACCAAGCAGTTGCCAATCAAGCTGAAGTGTCTGGAAAACATGGCCAAAATAGAATATTTCTTTAAACTTTTCAGTAAAAATCAAAACTGTTCCTCCTTTAATAAATTATTTTCTCGCAGAAATAGATTAAAGATCAACCATCATTCCGTGGGAAATCAGGGCTGAGTTCACTTTAAAAATATCCACCAAAAGACGGAAATTAATGTAACAGTTGATTAATGCCACAAGTCTAGTGTGAATCAACATGTCAAGGGACCGAACTAAAGTTTTTTTCAAACAAAACTATAATTCTTATGGAACCTCTTCCTCACATTCTTTAACCATTTTCGTCCCTTTTCCCCTTTCCGTCGACGTAATTTGTATTCACCTCCATTCACAGAGTTACCTGTTCGATAAACATCAAATGACAATTTTCCAACGGTTTCTCTGTTTAAACGGTGATATTTTAATCTTTGCTACCAAGATCAATGGTTTAGGGCATCGTTGTGGATCAGGCATGTTGATCTTTCATTAGAGAGTTGATTGTTATGACGTCGAAAGTCGCTTTAAATGGGGGGAGGGGGGGAGATGTAAAATTTGAACTATAATTAATCTAATATTTAAATATTATTCAGGGAAAATACTGAAGCAGAATCAATGCAGGATCAGGTCAGGCATATTTTTAAATGAATTAGGATTTAATCATCAATCAATCAATCAATCAATCAATCAATCAATCAATCACTCAATCAATAGAGTGCGGGAAGATGTTGCTAAATGCCCCTAAAATTCTTAATACACCAACAACTCTCCAACTCCAAGTATACCAAGTATGCAAAGTATACCAAGTATGCAAAGTATACCATGTATACCAAGTGTACCAAGTATGCAAAGTATACCAAGTATGCAAAGTATACCATGTATACCAAGTATACCAACCAAGTATACCAAGTATACCAACCAAGTATACCAAGTATACCAAGTATACCAACCAAGTATACCAAGTATACCAACCAAGTATACCAAGTATACCAAGTATACCAAGTATACCAAATATACCAAGTATACTAAGTATACCAAGTATACTAAGTATACCAAGTATATCAAGTATGCCAACTACTCTCCAAGTATACCAACTACCCTCCAAGTATACTAACTACTCTCCAAGTATACCAAGTATACCAACTACTCTCCAAGTATACCAACTACTCTCCAAGTATACCCTCTACTCTCCAAGTATACTAACTACTCTCCAAGTATACCAAGTATACCAACTACTCTCCAAGTATACCAAGTATCATGATGACTGTGGCAACTGGCCATTAAAGGTGGTTTAAAAAGTTAGCTGTTAAAAAATCAAATTTTTACAATATTTTATTCAATTAATCTATTAATCAATCAACATTCAATCAATCAATTGATGAATTAATCATTTCTAAATGATCAATTTCGAGGTAAAAAGACAAATGAGAGGGGGGGGGGGCTGCCAGTTGATGTCAAATATATTATCCTCCCCGGCCCCAATTCTTTTTTCAATTTTAAGAAATATTTTTTTTAAAGTAGAAAATAAGAATAGCTGTCAGACATGATCATATGTACCAATCCTATTCCCGTTATTTCTGTTTCTTGTTTCATACTATTAACTATATGAGGAATGACTTGGATTCCCCTCTTAAAAAATAACCTCTCACCAAACCCATTTAATTCAATTAATCATTAAATCAATTTCAAGGAGATCCCTGTTTGCCTGACAAAGAAACTATTTAATTATAAAATCATTTGTTTGTAGATCCCAGGGCCCTGTTTGTCTGGCAATTAATCAATTTAATCATGAAATTATTTGTTAAAGGAGATCCCAGTGCCCTGTTTGCCTGGCAATTAATCAATTTAATCATGAAATCATTTGTTAAAGTAGATCTCATTGCCCTGTTTGCCTGGTAATTTATCAATTTAATCATGAAATCATCTGTTAAAGTAGATCCCAGGGCCCTGTTTGTATGGCAATTAATCAATTTAATCATGAACTCATTTGTTAAAGTAGATCCCAGGGCCCTGTTTGCCTGGCAATTAATCAATTTAATCATAAAATTATTTGTTAAAGGAGATCCCAGTGCCCTGTTTGCCTGGCAATTAATCAATTTAATCATGAAATCATTTGATAAAGTAGATCCCAGGGCCCTGTTTGCCTGACAATTTATCAATTTAATCATGAAATCATTTGTTAAAGTAGATCCCAGGGCCCTGTTTGTATGGCAATTAATCAATTTAATCATGAAATCATTTGTTAAAGGAGATCTCAGTGTCCTGTTTGCCTGGCAATTAATCAATTTAATCATGAAATCATTTGTTAAAGTAGATCCAAGTGTCTTGTTTGCCTGACAATTAATCAATTTAATCATGAAATTATTTGTTAAAGGAGATCCAAGTGTACTGTTTGCCTGGCAATTAGTCAATTTAATCATGAAATCATTTGTTAAAGGAGATCCAAGTGTCTTGTTTGCCTGACAATTAAGAAATCATTTGTTAAAGGAGATCCAAGTGTCTTGTTTGCCTGACAATTAATCAATTTAATCATGAAATCATTTGTTAAAGGAGATCCAAGTGTCTTGTTTGCCTGACAATTAAGCAATTTAATCATGAAATTATTTGTTAAAGGAGATCCAAGTGTCCTGTATGTCTGGCAAAATTTAAGACCAAGGCTTTGAAGAATGAACACTTTAAAAGGACAGGACATTGCTTCAGGTACTAACCTTTAGTTCTTTTGCCTGGGCACTCTAATTTTTGACACTATCACCTGTAAATTTTTTTACTTTTATGGCTATTTTAATGCAAAGGGTAGGGAAGGGTAAAGAAAGGTAAAAATTATTTTAATTTTGAGCAGTCAACGGCCAGGGGAAAAAAGTTTACTACTGAATTGCTGAATGGAACCTTAAATGTAAGAAATCTTACAGTCATCTTCCTAGTCTCATTCTTTGTGTTCTTTTAACCCATGCTAATATGATAATCTTATGAGGAAAAAAATGTAATAATGGAAATTCTTAAACGAGATGAAATAATCTTGATGTATTCTTTAACGAAGGCCGCAGGCCTGAGTTAAAGAATACATCAAGATTATTTCATCGAGTTTAAGAATACCATTATTACATTTTTATCCTCATAAGATTATTATTATATCATATTTGTGAGGTTCCATGGGCACATACCCAAGAAATTATATCAAAAAATAATTCTGGTGAAAACTGACGATTTCAAGTTGGAAGAGTCCACATTATGAAAGGTTGCAAATAAGTTTTATGCTCTTGTTCTGACTAACACTGTTTTTTATTTTTCTAATGTTAAAATGTTAAAAAAAAACATTTTAGAAGTAAAAATTGGTTCTTAATTTGAAAGTAATGCATGTGTCGTGGTTGTTTCCTTAGTTTAGTTTGTTTGTGTACCAATGATTTTGCTCGTTTTTTAAGTTGATACTACATTTAGATACAGCATGTTAAATGTGCCCTGAGTTTTTTAAATGGAGAGAAGGTATAGTAGTGGGTTGTCTTAATCTACTGAACAATATCCTGTCTTCATTTATACAGGTTGTCCCAAAAAACATGGGAATTCAGTGACGAATTCGATATCGTCTTTTCAAATAATTCTTTGATTTAGTATAGTGATACCTACAGAGAAAGCTGTAATATGTAAGAGTTTCGTCTGCTATGTTCACATTTGTTTGTTTATGTTTTGACTGCATACGGTTGTACTTAGTAAAACAAGAAAATTGCAGTATACAAACAGAGTAAACTTGTCCGTCTTCACTGTTCATCTTGCGGAGACATTATAGACACATCTTTACAGTCTTTTACCCTTTTCATAAAATAAGCTCTAGCAGGCATCATAATATTATGGCTTTTGAAATTAGGTATTACAATGCTAATTCATAACAAAGACGATATCAAATTCGTCACTGAATTCCCATGTTTTTTGGGACACCCTGTAGAAGAAATCATTTTCTGGATATTAGATCCTAAATCTTCCAAAAAGAGGAGATAAAAGCAGGTTATCTAGTAAGAATCAGTTCGACCTAAACTGATGAAGATCTTTGTCTTTTATTCATGAAGCAAGATTTACTGGTTTGTTTTCATTGCTATGGAGTGCTAAGACTCCATTAAAAGTGTGACACTAATATTTCAATGATAAGTTTTTATACTTTTTTTTGGTTTTGATTGTGGTTTCACTTCATCATCTCGAACTAAGCGAGATATTGTGACTCAGACTGAAAAGCTCTGACCATACTATTACAAGTATGCAGAGATTTGCAAAATCTCACCAAACTTGGTTTGAAATGAAGATGAACTAAAAAAAAATTATAAAGTAGGCAGTCGGGCGAGTCGGGCAGTATGCTTTAAGACTCGGCAGTTTGATGAAAGTGTCTAATGTAAGGCTAAAGGCATCGTCAATATATTTGGGAATGGCCAGAAAATAGTTAATTTCCACTCTTCTGTCAGAACTAGGGTTGAGATTCAAATTGATATTTCTGAATTAAGGTATATTAATACTTCAAAAAACGGAAAAGTGAGCATGAAAAGGTAAGTTTGCATGTTTTAATATTAAAGAAAAAGGTAAGTGAGCATGTTGTTTTTAAGTTAAAAAAGGTAAGTTTGCATGTATTAATGTAAAAGAAAAAGGTAAGTGAGCATGTTGTTTTTAAGTTAAAAAAGGTAAGTTTGCATGTATTAATGTAAAAGAAAAAGGTGAGTTTGCCCTGTGCATGTTGTCAGTACAAAATAATTAAGTTAATATCAATATTGATCTATATTGAAAAGATCAATATAAGGAGCGTGTAAGAATGAATATTCTTAAACTAGTGTAAGAATTTCCATTCTTTAATGCTCGGAGCGTGTAAGAATATACATTCTTTCACGCTCTGACCGTGTAATAATTTCCATTCTTACATGGTCTGAGCGTTAAAGAATGAAAATACTACACCTACAGTGTAAGAATAAGCATTCTTAAACGCTAGGAAGGGAACAATATTAATATTGTTCCTCCTGAACCGTGTAATAAGGGGAATTCTTACACGATAGCTTTACTACTATGGAACCGAACAGATATGATATAATAAAGATTATTTTCATGTTAGAAATTAATTACATTTCTTTCATTGTCTTTAATAATAATAATCAAGAAATCTATAGACCCGGAACCGTCATATCTGATGCGTCAAATCTGTGTACTGCAGTGGGAGGAGATCAAAACAAAGAATTCAGGGGCAACGCATCATTTTTGAGAGAGAAGGGCCTAAGGGTTGGAAAAAGAAGATATTGCTATTGTATTTTCCATATTGACCAGAAAGTTAAAAATGATACATTAACATGGACTGTAACATCACATTAGAGCTTTAGTCCTTTCCCTTCAACTTCTGTGGGGGCACTGGGTTTGTTTACATTCCTCCCACAGAGTACAGTACACAATTTAAGTGTATATCTGAGTTGGGCGTTCCTGTATATAGAATATGCTTGATAATAATAATCTTTGTCCACTAGTTCAATATTGTATTGTTTTTTGTAATAATGTTGTAATTTATTGTATTTTGGATATTATATTGTTTTTGCAATAAAGAAAAAGTATTTCAGCTGGTTTTCTGATTTTATAATTCTAAGGACTATTGATTGATATTTAAAAAAATACTTTTTTTTTGTCCTGTAGCTCATATTCTAAAAAAAAAGATTTAATTTAGATTCAGCTGCGATCAATGTGGGAACTCCTTCAAGCAAAAGTAGGATTTTTTTTACGATTTATTAAGACTTTGATTTTTTGATTGATTTATAAATGTTTTCACAAGTCACTTAATGAAAATCAATGCTTAATCCAAAATTCACAACAGAAAAGTTCATATTTCGTTAACAACCCATTTTGTTTTCCATCTATTTCGTTCGTTTCCTAAATGAAAGATCGTTGAATTAAATCGTTCGTTCTGTAAAATCGTTCTTTAAAAAAATAAAAAACGTTTTTTTCGTATAAATATCGTTTGTTATGAAAAATTTAGTTCGTTCACAAATATGATACCCATCTCTACTCTGCACGGATCCCAGATCCGCCTCAAATCAAGTAAATCCTAACCCCAATCACGGGATAATTAAAGAATTGTTGTAGGATTGAACTAACTCGACATATTCGACAAAAGCACTCCTCCGACCTTCCCTTCTCCTGCTCAAGATGTGATAAAAAATTCAAAACAGCTTTTAGGTACGTAGAGTAAAGAGCACAAATTGGATAACTTTTTGGTTAACTTTTTAATTTCAAAAAGATTTGCTTTTTACAGAGGTAAAAAAAATTTAAAAAAGGGTTAAGCTTTATTTCTAAGCCCTTAAGAGCTTATTTCCCGAATTAGTTTTCTGAGCTCAATTGCTAAGAAATCCACTAAACCTAATTTCAATTTACATATCATTTCTTACGCCCATTTCAGGGCTGTAAGAAGTCAAAATAGACAAAATAATATTTCACAAATGTTGAAAAATTATATTTTTATAATCTTGTTTTTATTCAATATAGAATCCTTAAGTTTTTCATATTTTCAAAAAACATAAAATGAATTATCCAATTTGTATTCTTTACTCTAAACAGAGATATGTTTAGTAATAAAGGGACTAGAGATGTAAATTCAAGTCATAGGGATAAATTTGATTTTCTAATTGTCGTTTCTTTGTATATGTGACTTGCCGATCTAAGCTACTAAAACAGTAAAGGTAATTGCCAGCATTCGACGCGTTAAAGTTAAGATACAGAAAAGTAACAATTTGCGCACTCAGTTTTTTTAGACATTAATTCGTAAATTTTCCTAAGTTTCTACTTTCTAATGACACTGGTGTGAATCGTACATGGTACAATATAAGTAAAGATTCCCCAGAAATAAAGTTAAGATTTTATATAAGTTAAATTTGTTAAGCTTGGCGAGACATGAGAAGAATGATCTACTACACCTAAAAAAACCCTATCTAGAGTGTGAATACTGCAGTAAACGTTATCCAAGGAAGCCATCATTAGCATTTGTAAAATAAAGTGAACTGAGCTGAAAACTATTAAACTGTGGATATCGATATCAATGCTTGATCTCCTCTTCTCAAGATTAATTTAATCTTAAATTTGTAAAACAAAAGTGTATATAAATCAAACAATCGGGAAGCGTCAAGAGAAACCGGATTAGCCAATCAGAGAAGCCAGGAAATTAAAAAGTTTGCGCGCCATTTTATGAATTAAGTCTCATTGGTCGGAAACTGTCAGGGAGAGAAAAGAGATTAAATATGCGGATTAAGCATGGGAAATTTAAAGTGTCCACAGTATGACTAAGCAATCTGGATTAAAGGTATCCAAGTATAAAGTTCCCAGTTCTGTCCTTTTATTTCGCTAATTAAATTTATAATTTTAATAAGATTGCGTCCAGAGTGGAGTAAATCTTCATTTTAAACTTTCTAAACATTCGAGAATAAAAGTGCTAGTTCCATTCTACGAGACTGGCAACGTAAAATAGGAACATGCCCAATATTAAACGTATTTTTGTGATATTGTCTGAAATTTCCAGTTTTTTTCTAAGAAGTGTCGGATACAAATTATTTTACGCTTTTCCAAGCGATATCTTCCTCATTCTCAGGGTTTAAAGGGTATCGTTGTCAATCAGGCATGCCCCTCTTTTTAATGTACTTGGGGTCACTGTTATAATGATAATAATAATAATCCTTCAAATGAGGTCAATAGTCCCGCTCCAGAAAACTCAGCTGTAAACTTTTAAACTTATGATTTAATTTGATACTAATGTTATGATGGGTTTTAGTAAACGGAAAGCATTGTTTGCTCGACATTTAGATATACACTTGGTAATTTATTTATATATATAATATCAAATCTAATTATAATTTACACTTTGTAATTTATTTATATACAGGGTGTCCCAATAAACATGGGAATTCAGTTACGAATTCGATATCGTCTTTTTAAATAATTCTTTGATTAAGTATAGTGATTCCTACTGAGAAAGCTGTAATCTGTAAGAGTTTCGTCTGCTATGTTCACATTTTGTTTGTTTATGTTTTGACTGTATACGGTTGTACTTAGTAAAACAAGAAATTGCAGTATACAAACAGAATAAACTTGTCAGTCTTCACTGTTCATCTTGCGGAGACATTATAGACACATCTTTGCAGTCTTTTACCCTTTTCATTAAATAAACTCTAGCAGACATGATAATATTATGGCTTTTGAAATTAGGTATTACAATGCTAATTCATAACAAAGACGATATCGAATTCGTCACTGCAAATTCCCATGTTTTTTGGGACACCCTGTATATTATATCAAATCTGATGATAACTTGATAACTCCGGGCGCTAATTCCTAATATATTTTCGGTAAGTGTACTGCAAGTTACTGCAGAACGCACCGAAAGCTTAGTTGAGGTTAGACGCAACAGATAGAATATTTTCGTAAGAAGGGGTGTACATTTTTAAGAATTCCCCCCCCCCCGGGGGTAAATGAAAATTGGACATACAAAAGCAGGCTTTTTTATTCCTTTTCATACTTTTTACCCGAAATTTTTCCCTCCATTTTATTAACATACCTAACTTCAGGGGAAAATGATTTTCAGTAGGGGGAATATCGATTTTTCATGAAAATATACACCCCTGCTACAGTATATATTACTCCTTGGGATATGATAACTGAAAATTCCCATCTAATTAGCAGGCATTTATAATCTTTTTCAAATTCAGGGGAAAACGAGTAATCCCTGTGAGGTTTGCGGAAAAGTATTTTCAACAAATGAATACTTGATTGTACACAGCAAGGTTTGCAGTGGACAACTTGAGTTCCAGTGTACATATTGTCCCAGGAGGTATCTTAAAAAAAGAATTTTCCTCTGAATGATTCCATTCTATATCCCCCCCCCGCCTCCTGGCCTGTCCTTGTTATTTTTTCCCAATCAGTCTAGATTCAGGGCGTCCCATTAAACATGGGAATTAAGAGTCCATGATAAAATCGTCTTTGTTTTCCGACAGTTGATAAGTTTTTAATTGACGGAGATTTTAAGCATTTGAATTTTTGTTCTTTTAACATATTAGAAGCTGAGCACATTTCTCAATATATAGCAGTCATTTTTAAATAAAGGATAAACCCCATTTGGAAATCGATCCCGAGAGCTAAAATTGAGTTTAGGAAGTGATAGTATAACAAAGTTTTCCTTGATTCTTCCCTTTTTTTAATATTTTTAATATTTTTTCTTTATCTTATGGTATGTAAAATAGCTTTTTTATATACTTTTTTATTTTGTCTTACAATGCCGGAAGAAAATCATAAATTTTTTCTTTATAGATTTGGGTACAAGGCCACACTAGTCCACCATACTAGAATTCATACTCAGGAGAAACCTTATTCATGCATTTCCTGCTCTTCAACTTTCAGGTAGTAGGGAACACAGGAAGTAGGGAACATTGGAAGTAGGGAACACTTGAAGTAGGGACCACTGGAAGCAGGGAACAATGAAAGTAGGGAACACTGGAAGTAGGGAACAATGAAAGTAGGGAACACTGGTAGCTTGTTACACTCGTATTAGAGAACACAGGTAGTAAGGAACACATGAAGTAGGAAACACGGATAGTATTGAAAACAGATAGTAGAGAAAACAGGTAGTAGGGAAAACAGGTAGTAGAGAAAACAGGTAGTAGGGAAAACAGGTAGTAGGGAATATGGTAGTAGGAAACAGTACATGGAGAAATATTAAGACTAGCCTCTGAACCCAATTTTGCTTGGAAACGTAACTCACAAATTGTTAAAAATATCAAACTATCAACATTCCTGTTGTTTTATCGAGTTTCCCAATCAAAATTTGAGGCAAATCAGTTCGCATGGTTTATGATCGGACATACAAAGGAATAGACATCGAAATAAAAATTACTACTTTATGCAGATTAAAATTCAGGGGTGGATGCCCCCCTCCCCTCTCCTTATGGAAATTCATGATATGAAATAAAGCATAAAAGAGAGGCATTTTCAAAATATATGTAGGACATTTCTTTTTAAATTGGTTTGTGGCAAAACTTCTTAATTTTGGGGCATTATCTAAAAAAATAGTTTGGGGGCATTTTTAAAGATTGGGGGACAAAAATTAAAAGAATCTGAGCTTTTATTGAAAATTGTTGTAGTGGAATTTGAGTTTTCTTTAGGAGTTGGGGCCTGGGGGCAAAACAAATGTCAAAAATAAAACACAGTGGGCCGTAGGGTCATCTTTTATTCATTTTGGGTAAAAATATGTTAAAGTTGGCAATAATATTTTTGGGATCGAGAAAATTTGCTATTTCGGGAATTATATAGAGACAACTGTTAAGGACTTCGGGGGACAAGTCTTTTTATTTTAAATATGTATTTTAAACCCTAAATGAGCCATGCATCTAAAGAATTTATCAAATGTCGTCTTGACAATTTTTCAATGGATTTTATACTATATTACATAGATGTCAGTATTTGCGGAAATAAATAAATATCCATGAATATCCGGGAACAGTTTTAAAGAGCTCCATATAATCATTTAATTAAAAAACTTTCTGCAACATTCCATTATCAGAAAGTGAAGAATACAACATGTGATAATTTCTTTCGATGTATGGCTTATTTAGGGTTCAACTGTAGTGTAATTTTGTGAACTAATATTTTTTGAAAAAATAAGAAATTTCGAATATGGGCCCTTTCCTGAGATATTGGTTAAATAAGATTGTCTGAAGTGAATTTTTTTTTTGGAAAACTGGCAATGGATAAATTAAATTTAGAAAAGTGGAGAAATAAAAAAACAATTTCGTAGAAGTCGGCCAATGCTCAACAAGCACTGGAGAAAGGTACACGATGTCAAAGAAGAACCGGACATCAAGGTAAAAAATCAAATCTTTAAAAAAAAAATTCCAACGATGGAAAAATCTTTTAATTTATATTTTTTAGGATCCCGACCCTATATTACCTGATTCCAAGTAAGTTTTTATTTAAAACAAGCTGAAAGGCCCGTGAAAAAATTCAAATTTTTTGTATCCTATTAAAATACCCGGCCGGCGGCCACCCCTGAGTGTCCAGAAAAAAATTCAGCCCAATCGGTCCAGCCTTTAGGCCGGCGCGGCTTTAGGCAACATATATATATATACGAATGTCTTGTTTTATTATATAGATATAATCAAGTAAATATTAACTGTTTTTAAATGATTTAATATCATTATTGATATGAAAAATAAATATTAAATATAATAAATTTTAGTTATACAATTAAAATTGATTACAAAACATTTTTTTTTCAGAGCGGAGGAGGAGTTTAAAATTGAAATAATTGATATGATAAATGTTTGTTAAAATAACATAATAAAAAAAGAAAAATTGAAATTTAATCAAATTAGCAGATCTTTTTTTTATTAAAATATTTATGTTTTCTTGTATTGTTTATAAGAGTTTTCATTTTTATGAACGGTGAAGTAATGGTTTATTATACATGATGGTATTTGCATTAAAAGAATTCGATTTAAAAAAAGTGTGACTTTAAGATGCACCAAACGAAACTCAAGTATTTGAAAGTTGCCGTGCAGCCAACAAATAATAATAACTAAAATATTTCTGATCCTTGAGTTGTGATTTCTGCTAAAAAAGGTTTTATGGAAATCTGTTTTTGTTTGGGCATGAAACCATGAAAATGCGTCAACATTTGGAGAAAAATCCGCAATTCTGATTTTTTTCTTCCTAAAATCAAAATGGTTCAGCCGGTTAACAGCCTCTTAAACAAACCCCTACTGTCACTCTCCCTTGTAATTGACAGGCAAGTATGGTTAAACATTTAAATTTGTGTCAACTTTTAATATAAACGTATTTGTGAAGCCCATTTTCCGGTTTTTTACTTTTATTTTTTTCAGCGTTTCCTTTCTAGCTTCTTTTATTTTGGCAGTACTTCTCTTTACAAAGGTTACAGAAAAGTTCTCAACAAACGTTGATCACAAGTAAGCTTATAATTACAATAAAATTGACGTTTTTTATTATTTTTTTTTAGAATTTTGATTATTTATTTTATTAGTCTACCCTTGTACATGGAAGACAAGCTGAACCAGTTCTGTATGGTGTCGTTAGTTGGTGCTATTGTACTGACAATATTTTGGTAAAAAATTAGAATTTTATTCATTCGTTTATTCAATAACTTAGATAAAAATTCAGGAACTAAAATTGTAACCAATTAAATTTTTTTTCTATTTTAAAGCACCAATTTTAAATCTTATACTTTTATTTACAATATTATCTTTATTTAGTAAAGGAACCTGTTCTTTTTCCTATACATTTAAAAACTTTCACTTGTATTGATGAAGTCATAATTAAGTTATTTTATAAACGCATTAACATTTAGATAAATTATTTCTTCAGTATTTTTCAATACTCGTACCTCTCAGCACTAGATTAGATTATTTGTTATATGAAGTGCAAATTGGATAAATCGAAGACCGTTTAATGTCGTCATCTAAGGCAAAACTAGTCGTGCGAATACCTAAAAATTTTGCTGATAAAATTTGTTTTATAAATTGAATACTGCCGGTTTTGTTTGTTTATTTGTTTGTGATTTTTACAAGCTGAATTGTCCAAACTTCTATTTTTTTTTGTTATTTCGCGCGTCTTATCAAAGGACCTACGGGATAACAAAATCAAACTTTCTTAACATGCTAAAAATTGGGCTGAAAACCAGGAGTATGGAATACATTTGAGCCTCTTTCCCTTACAAAGGAGGGCAGCCATCCCTGCAAAGTATGATTTGCTTTGCACGCGGATTTAACAGTTCAGTCCTTATCCCAGTAATCTGTAACTTTCGATCCCCATTTAACCTATAAAATTATAGACCAAAAAAGAGAAATCGATTGCATCTCGCCCTGGTATATATAGTTCAGGGAATTTATTTGATATTATATATAATAACCCGCGAAAAATATATATTAAGGGACATTTATTCCAAAAGAAGACTTTAATTTTCGTCATTTAAGATCATAATTTAATAACTGTCCCTGTAGCCTAGGTAGTTTGGTCTGCCTGCTATTCTCTCTATGCCTACTACTGCCTGAATGGAGCCTGCCTGCTGCCTGTATAAATGTAAAAAGGCTTGCTATAACAGAATACCTGCAGACTATTTGTCCACCTGAGGAACCTTTGTCAACTTAACAATTAGAAATCCAGGGTTTAACTTTATCCTTTTAATGTAATTTTACTTCATTTAAAGTGTTTTTTTTTGCGTTTTGAAGGATTGCAATTTACTAAAAAAATATGTCTGACGGACTATTGAAAACTTAAATATCAAGCCGTTTTTAAGCGTAAATTCAATGGGCATTGTTGAAATACAATTTTTTCCATGAACATAAATTATTTTAAAAGGACGGTAAGTATATAATTTCAAGTAACCCAGGGTGAGGGTATTGCTTGATTTACAACGGTACCCTTTAAACCTTTAACTTTAACATGTAAATCTGTTAAATTGTTTAAAAAACTCGGTGTACGTTGTGTATAGTGTGAATTTTAAACCTGTAACTATTCATCGAGCAGAGAGAGCGCTGCATGTAAATCTGTTAAATTGTTCCAAAAAACCCTTGTACGCTGTGTACAGTGTGAACTGATCCGTTAATTACTTGCGTCCATTGAAAATATCGTCTGTATCACGTTAAAAGCGGGTTTCAAACATTTAATAGTAAATTTATGTTTTCTGTGACTTCTAGAAAGTAACTATTGATATTTCTTAAATATACAACAGCTAGCAAACAAAGTATTTAAAATGTAAATCGTTTTAAGTAGATTAATATGGATAATGGATATGTTTGACATCCTTGATCACTTAAAGGTTTAAAGGGAACCGATGTGAGTTGGCGAATGCCCCTCTTAAATCGGAAGGTCACTTGAAATTATGTTTACACACCCTTTAATGGGAGAAAATATTTTTCGAGTATATGGTACTAATCACCCCTTCCCCGGCAGGAGATAAAGTTAATGTTGAGAAGTGTATCTAGGAGAATATTCCAGTTCAAAGACATCAAGTTATAACTCTCAACTCTCTCTATTCATAATTATTGATGAAATGTTTAAAATGTAAACTTTTTGTTCCCAGAACTCATTAAATCACATATTAAATACAATAAACAAATCATGATCCAATATCAAAATTAAAATATTTAGCAGAGAACATCTATAAAAAAAATATACATGCGAAATATTGATTTTTTATTGTTCAAACAAAAACAAAAGTTGATTTATTATTTTTTAAATGAGCTAGAAACTTTTAAATAAATGAACTTAATTTAAATCAGTTTTTAAAATCAGATATCTCTCCTTTTTCTCTCTTTCACTGGTAATATTAGTATATGGTAAAAAATTGTACTTAACCTTAAATAACCTAATGAATTCGGTTAATCAATGCAGTACATGCATGTTTTTAATAAAAATAATATTTCTTCTGTTTTTTTTTTGTTGAAAATAATCAATAATTTAAATGGTTACTAAAAGCAACAATGGATGCTACAATATACATGCATGGAAAATGCCTTCGTGCCTACTTAACAATTTATTTTTGATCAACAAGACTCCGATAGCAACACTGGAAGTAGAGAATTTGCGTATTTCCTACAGACATGGCAGTAGGAGGAGATAGGAAGCAAACAAGATGTCTCTCTATTCATATTTTCAGAAAATACCGAATAAGAGATGTCGGCTAAAAGTAATTTAGGCAGGAGGTTTTTACCTGGTTTCATATCCACATATTAGATAATCCTTGCTCCGAGTATAACCTTCAGAGCATTGTACTCGTAAACTGTGTGAGACATTCAGCTTGCAGGGTGCAAAACCTCAAAATCCGTTAGTTTAAAAACAGAACGGACCAACAATTATAGTTAGCCGTTAGTTCTTAGCTAAGAACTGAACGTTTCGTTCCTTAAAACAATATATTTTCATTTCTTTTTCAAGTTAATTACGTCCGTAATCAATCTTAATTTTATGTACAGCATTAATGGAAGATATTTTAGAAATCGTGAATGGGTAACGATTATATTATATAAAAATAGCAGGACAAATTATAAGACACGGAAACGGAACTATAAACAATTTTTAAACAGTAGGAACACTCCCAGCCCTAATCCCAATGTTTCCCTCTATTTGTGGTTAATCCTTTATCTATAAAGATAAAGTTGTAATCTCTGTTTGTCTGTTTGTTTGTCTGATCATACCACAGGAACCCCTGGACCGATTTGCCTCAAATTTGTACTGGGGAATGTTCTTAGCTTGGTATTAAGATTTTAAGTTTAGTGGGTCGACCTTAACAGCGAACATTTACATAGTTTCCCTGTAAAATCGACCAATTTTGCTAGTTTTCTATTATTGTATCCTAGTCCTGGGCTTATTTTTATATATTCTTCTGTCTTCTGTAGATTAGAATCCATATACGTACTTTATTAATTTATTTTTTATTTTTTATTTCATTTATTTTATCAATTTTCTGGTCATCAATTATTTCTTTAACCAAATAGTATCTGCTGTTCAAGATTTCGTCTACTTTCAGTCTTTAGTTTCCTGCATAGAGTTTGTTACTTTTGATTAAAAATGAAGAAATTAAGTCGGGTTTAAAAAGTTTATTGGTATAAACAATGAGGAATGGGAATGTAAATTAAACGATAGTTTCTGAACCCATTTTCGTTTTTTCCTTTGATTTAAAAGTTCCCTTCTCTTAATTCAGCTTTCTCACCATAGAGAATAGAATATATATTAGAGAGGAATTAACAGAATCTCTCGGTATGAACTTTTTCAGTCCCTTTCAGCCTGAAAGGGACTGAAAGTGTACAAATCATGTAAATGTTCAAAAATTATGTGCAGTTGAGTACATTAATACAGTATGTTCCCTAGACTACCCATTTCAATTTCGAATTTTTTAAACTGTTAAATAAACTTTATAATAAATTAGGTGAATAAAAAAATCATTTGATTTATAGTTATAACGGAATATCATCGTTTGTAAAGTGGAAGGCATAGAGTCTATGTGAAATGATCATTGGTCAATTAAGAAACAAGCCTATTTCATAATTTGGTTTTCTTTTAACAATAATTTTAGATTTTCTATAAATCTGTGAAGTATACCTGCAGTATGGAAACAGTACACCAAAATGGCCGTTTTACACTTTTTTCTAGTAAATTCCTCTCTATGTATTCTATTCTCTATGTTTCTCACCCAAATCTTATTCCTCTCATGCTCACCTGGCAAAACAATTTACGCCGGAGGGCTCTTCACAGGGATCTTACAGATTCAGTATAAACATATTATTTAACATATACACATTAACTTTATACAGGCAGATTTATAAACATAGAATTCCTTGACCTTTCCAAAATTTTGATATTTATAAAGGGTAGAAATCAGGGCAAAGGAGATTTTATTTTGAAGGGGGTAATGGGGCATTTTAATTTACGTTGTTAAAAAGTGTAAGTGAGAAATAATTACAATTTACTCGCTCATCTATGATTTAAAAATTCGTTGCGTATTTAAATGCATTTTCTGAAAACAGTCAAAAACATAATCTATTACAAAGTGAGTTTCTGAAAATGTTTTAAATTAATATATTTGGTATTGTGATGTGTATAATTGCACAATTTGTACAAAAAGGTTTGTACATTTTTAGATAAAAAGTCAGCACTCGCCACAAACTCTAACTTTCTAATGCAACCCGAAGTCATAGAAATATCAAACTATGGTTCTGTGAGATCAAATAGTCCAAAAGTTTGAAATATAAAAGGTTTACACCCATATCAGGGACAGGATTTAATGAATTTATAAATTCAGGCTTTTAGGGCGCTTACAGGAAATAATTTTAGCTTTTAACTGTTGCTCTGGGCCATTTTAAATCATTTAAAAATGTTAGCGGATTTTTCTTGTCGATAAAAGAACATATTTTCCAGGATTTTTTTCCTTCCGATTTTGATGTTCCATAAACCTTCCCTGGGGTTATGTAAGGTCCCAATCAAAATTTGAACCCGATCGGTTCAGCAGTTTTAACGTTTATCGGTCACAAACAAACAAACAGTCAGAAATACACGCCAAAGTATATGTCTAGATTAGAGTTTGTAGCGAGTCATTATTTCCTTTGTGATAGTTTATGATTCTTATTTCAAAATCTGTATAGTGTATGCAGGAATGACCTGAAAAGAGTTATTGTCAACCATCATTTATAAACTGAATATTGAGGAGGGATAATGTTTCTGTTTTGCCTTCTACTTCATTTACTGGTAAAAATAAATATTCTTTAAGTAATTTTAATCTTTAAACTATAAAGTGGGATTCATAGAACTGTGGAAAAGGAAGACGACATTTAAGCAATCATATATTTTAGTTGTTTTAACGCAAATAGTTTTACCATTAGCTTAAAAATCAACTTATTTACAATTCTAAGAACCCTACAATTGTTTCCATGTTTATTGGACTACTTAAAATTAAAACTTGAGTCTAACGGTCGTCTTCCTTCCACAGTTTTATGGTTACGATGGTAAGTGTATAGACAAAGTAAACGAAAATATTGTCCTTACTAAATGAAATATAAATAATATATAATAATAAACTCAAATTTTCTAATCCCTCTATCTTTGCAATTTGATGTCGTAGAGCTTTGATTGCTATTAAATCTGTTAGATTAGATCAAAAAGTATTAAGTCTACAACCATCAGGATGCAAGGGTAAGAATTAGAAAATCATTATTTGTGGCAGAAACTCAGTTACTTTGCGCCATCTGTATCTATCCAAAAACATAGTGATATTTTTGTCACTTTTTTGTTAAAAAATTAAATATTAAGTTATAAAAAGTGATGCTTATGTGAAAACTTTGTTTATGTTTTCAATACCATAATAAAAAAGGCCCGCTAGCAGTCGTACAGTCCTATTGGAAAAATGAAACCTTGCAGTCTGAATTTTTATAGGATTGTTCAAACATAACATGACTGATTATTTAATTGTACTACAAGCTTAATTAAACCCAAATAGATTTGCAAGAACAATTAAGGTGAAAACAGAGAAATGGACCAATTATACACGACGTCACAAGTGTCAAATATAACAGGGAAAAATAATTTTATCACGTTAGCTGACATGTTTCCAAGATGAAATAACAAAGTGTAAAAACAGAAAATGAAGACCACATAAAATTGCACATATTTTACAGTAAGATAAACACTTTATTCTAAAATTATATTGTATAATAATTATTATATAATAAATTATATGATAAAGACATTCGTATATATGTTGCGAAGAGCCGGCCAAACGGCTGGTCGCAATGAACTGTATGGTACTATAAACAATTTGAGAACCCTTGGTTGGGTTCACAGTAACCCTCACTAATATGTCCCTGTAAGCTGGATTTCAAGTTTCTGCTTTAAAACTTCAATTTCAACTACTTCAGTTGAATTTATCGTAGATCAATTTTGTTCTATTTGGTAGAAATCTTTGGCCCTTACATGTACAGTGATAACCAGAAAAAAATGGAATAAGGAGACGACATTACAGCAATACTAAAGTGTATTTGATGTTGTAGCAAAGCAAATAATTTCTTAGACACTTTTTAAATCACTAACTTTGTAATAGGTGTCTATTAATACTGCACAATTGCTTCGTCTCATTGGACTGTTTAAAGTTGATTCTATAAGTCGTCTTCCTATTTCAGAGTTTTCTAGTTATCACTGTAGGTAATCTGGGACCAAAAGGTTTCTTACTTGTTATTTTCACAATTGGATTTCCCTTTGGGATTATATTCCACTTTATTTAAAAATGTCTTTCATTACAGGAAAAACACGTAGAACATTTTTTTTTATCAAATTATGTATATTTTTTATAAAAATCTCAAATTACGGCTTTCAGTGACAACTTTCTGAGCCTTTATTGTCTGGGTATCTTATGCCAAAAATAAGAGATTCAGAATATAATTTTTTTCCCGTTACACAGGGTGTCCCAATAAACATGGGAATTGAGAGACGACTTGAATATCGTCTTTGATTTCCCATAATTGAGAAATGACATAAAGTGCTTTTCAAAATGTGGTCTTATACCTTCTCTGTATCTTTATAATTGACGGAGATATTAAACATTTAAACAGTTTTGTTGATTTTTAATTAACTGGAATCTGGACAACTTTCCTAATATCTCCGTCAATTTTGAAGGTGAAAACATGGAAGCCCACATTTTGGAAATCCCAGGACTAGTAGTTTTCGGTGTTAAATGTTTGACTGCGAATTCGATACTACAAAATCATATTTACGAAACAATCACGCTTGGAACAAAGACGATATATTATAGTGATGTAAAACTTCCTATAGACGGTAAAACTGGATGGTAAACCAGATAAATCAACTCCATCTAGTGGGAGATTAGGTGTGCTCCCTGTGTCTTGTTAAATATAATGTTTTGTTTAATTCAGGTGATCAACCCAGCACAATCTGCTGAAGCTGATATTGAGGATGACAAAGAGCTCGAGGTTTCTACAGTGAGGCCTAGAACACTGTGCAATAGAAAGACGACATTTAAGCAAGATTATGTATAATTAAAGGCGTTTTAAAGCAAAACGTTTTACCCACAGCATAAAAACCAACTTAATAAGTGAAATAAAACATTGCACAATGCACAATTGCTGTGCTTCATATTAATATTCATATTATTTCATCTAATAAAGATTATAGTCTGATAGTCGTCAATCTATTCCATAGTTTAGTGGGTCTCACTGTTTGAAGGATGAATATGATTATTCCTCTGAACTCAGGAGAGACGGAGTTTGGGAGGCAATGCTTAACCAAGTTTGGGCTGATTTTATAAATACAGTTAACAGGTACAGGTGCAGGTACAGGTACGGGTACAGGTACAGGTACAGGTACAGGTACAGGTACAGGTACAGGTACAGGTACAGGTACAGGTCAGATGCAGATGCAGATGCAGATGCAGATGCAGATGCAGATACAGATGCAGATACAGATACAAATACAACAACGATACAACTAGGGAGAAAGAATTGTACGGAGTGAATATTGAACCGCTTCAGCTGAGTCCTCTACTCGGAGAGAAAGTGGAACTATCCAGAACACTTCTAGGTTACCAGGTACACAATTTCCTAAATTTTGCACATTTTTTCGTTTATTTTTTACAGATATAAAAATAGATTTTACTAGGTCAACCTGACTTTTTGGGATATGTGGGTTCAAGGCATGTCTGGATTAGTTCTCCAAGATGTACAGTTCAAGAGAGATGAAAGTTTATCTATTGTTAGAACCCATGCTATTCTCACTACTCCAGGTACAGTTTATACCTCGCTAGGATCATGTTCTCCATGAATGTACAGTTCAAGAGAGATGAAAGTTTATCTATTGTTAGAACCCATGCTATCCTCACTACCCCAGGTATAGTTTATACCTTGCTAGGATCATGTTCTCCATGGATGTACAGTTCAAGAGAGATAAAAGTTTATCTATTGTTAGAACCCATGCTATCCTCACTACTCCAGGTACAGTTTATACCTTGCTAGGATCATGTTCTCCATGGATGTACAGTTCAAGAGAGATAAAAGTTTATCTATTGTTAGAACCCATGCTATCCTCACTACTCCAGGTACAGTTTATACCTCGCTAGGATCATGTTCTCCATGGATGTACAGTTTAAGAGAGATAAAAGTTTATCTATTGAAAGAGCTCATGCTTTTTTGACTACTCCAGGTACAGTTTTTACCTGGACAGGTTCATGTTCTCCAGGTTATAGTTATAATTAATTATAACTTTGTTTGTATGGATTATTAAGGTTACAATAAAACGTTTTAATTTCTGGTTGCTTTTATTTGAAACTGGGTTTTAAAGCTAGTATAATGATAAAGGAGGAGGTTTGAATTCTCTAGTCTCCAGGTTGTGTTTAGAGCTTGAGTTGGATGGATTCTATAAGATGGAAGGAGAAGGAGGTGGAGCCTGGTCATGGGTCGGAGCTTCTACCATCAGTTCTCAGGTATTACATGTTGTACAGAGAGTACAGAGAGTACAGGGAGTTCAGGGAGTACAGGGAGTACAGGGAGTAAAATGAGTACAGGGAGTACAGGGAGTACAGGGAATACAGGGAATACAGAGAGTATAGGGAGTATAGAGAGCACAGGAAGTACAGGGGGTTCATGAAGTACAGAGCGTACATTCTGATTAAAACAAACAATTAATATTTTAGGGAGCTCAGAAGTTCTCAATCTCAATGAAGAATGTGAGAATTGTTTGTGAACTTCACATTGATCTAGTAGAGGCTTGTTCAGGTAAACACGGAGACAAGATATTGATCTAGTAGAGGCTGGTTCAGGTAAACACGGAGACAAGTTATTGATCTAGAGAGCCTTGTTCAGGTAAACACGGACAAGATATTGATCTAGTAGAGGCTTGTTCAGGTAAACACGGAGACATTATATTGATCTAGTAGAGGCTTGTTCAGGTAAACACGGACAAGATATTGATCTAGTAGAGGCTTGTTCAGGTAAATATGGAGACAAGATATTGATCTAGTAGAGGCTTGTTCAGGTAAACGCGGAGACAAGATATTGATCTAGTAGAGGCTTGTTCAGGTAAACACGGAGACAAGATATTGATCTATGTAGAGGCTTGTTCAGGTAAACACGGAGACAAGATATTGATGTAGTAGAGGCTTGTTCAGGTAAACACGGAGACAAGATATTGATCTAGTAGAGGCTTGTTCAGGTAAACACGGAGACAAGATATTGATCTAGTAGAGGCTTGTTCAGGTAAACATGGACACAAGATATTGATCTAGTATAGGCTTGTTCAGGTAAACACGGAGACAAGACATTGATCTAGTAGAGGCTTGTTCAGGTAAACACGGAGACAAGATATTGATCTAGTAGAGGCTTGTTCAGGTAAACACGGAGACAAGACATTGATCTAGTAGAGGCTTGTTCAGGTAAACACAGAGACACTATATTGATCTAGTAGAGGCTTGTTCAGGTAAACACGGAGACAAGATATTGATCTTTGAATGATCAGTGAGATGATTTTTAATTTTTGTCTTTAAAAATCTTTAAAATAATTTGCGACATTCCTTCGTCTTCCTGCTTGTGTTATAATCACAAAATTCCCCTAGTCTTGGTATTTCCAAAATGTGGTCTACTATTATTTAGCCCTCCCGGAGATATGTATATGATATAATATATAATATGTAGAATTATATTTAGATAAAGACAATGCAGTGATTACAAGGATCAGCTTTCCTCTTCAATATGAGAATGTTCATTTCAACTTTCAAAATATAGGTATCCACACTTTTAGAATATATATATACACACTTTTAGAATATAGGTATATACACTTTTTTAGAATATAGGATAAAGACAGCTTCATTTTATGAAAAAAAGCTTAAAGGACTGTAAGCGTAATTTCAAGTGACCCTTTTATGCCAAGTTGACAGTTAATGGTAACAATTTGATCGGTACTAACAATTTAAAATGAAAATAATTCATGATCGGTGATATTCTGGACCTATAATGGACCCTCTTGGTAATGTTTATGATTCCCATTGGGCACTGTCGTTGATGTTTAGAATCCATATTTAGCACTGTCGTTGATGGTTGTGATCTATAATAAGCACTGTCGTTGATGTTTAGGATCCATATTTAGCACTGTCGTTGATGTTTTTATCAATATTGTATTGTGTACTGTTGTTAATATTTAGAATCCATAGCTGGCACTGTGGTTGATGTTTGTGATACTTAATAACCATTGTCGTTGATACTTAGGATCCATATTGAGCACTGTCGTTGATGTTTGTGATACTTAATAACCAATGTCGTTGCTACTTAGGATCCATATTGGGCACTGTCGTTGATGTTTGTGATACTTAATAACCATTGTCGTTGCTACTTAGGATCCATATTGGGCACTGTCGTTGATGTTTGTGATACGTAATAACCGTTGTCGTTGATACTTAGGATCCATATTGGGCACTGTCGTTGATGTGCTCGGACGAATTGTTATTGAGAATCAGAAGAACGCTCTTGTTACCTTAATCACTGAAGGAATTGCGAGGTATTCTTTTAAAAAAAAGATTTCTATAACGCAGGAAATATTGCATATTAAAATAAATATGTTACATGTTAGTACAGAACACCAATAATACTTTTTTACTTCTAACATTTGAAAATACAAAGGTTTGTTCTGTGATAATAATATGATTTAAATTTATCTTTTCTATTTCAATCCCAAAATTTAAAAAAACCAGAGAAACGCCTAAATCTTTAGGTTTAAAAAACAGGTTGCGTTCTTGATAAAAAAAACCGACAGAGCTAAAAACACCAGGGTTGGAAACCCTGTGTATATATATTCTTTTCTAGTCTTATCCCTCCTCGTATGATATGTTGTAGGGAGAGTCCAGGGCTACTTTGTGGATCCAGGTACTCCAACTACCCTAAAGAACCTCAACTGAATGAGCTGCACCCTGATCAGGACTGGAATACAATAATTAACAGGTAATATCCTATCAGCGTTTTTTAGTAACACATTCTCTTAGTTGGTTAACAAACTGAATAACAGAAAGATGCCCAGCCCAACATATTTATCTAACATAAAGTTTAATTTAAGAGACATCTAGCGTGAAGAAAATTAACTAAAGTACTAAACTAGGCAAGGAGGTTTACTCTACCGGGATAGGCTGGCGGAGAGAACAGTTGAGAAGGTTTTTAAGGAGAGTATTCTATCACATCTCACCAACAATACAAGTCCACTGAGACAGGTAGAAGAATTCCAAACTTTGGGGCCAGTTTTGCAATGAATTCAAAATTCAGTGGCTAGTTACTGTTTCTTATGCTCGTAAGTCGTAAAAACTAAACATTTGCATTTGTTGTTTTTTAAGATTTAAAACGGTTAATCAACAGAAAAATACTTTTTTGTAGGCTTTAGATCCTCTTCCGCTGTTCCCTTTGGAATTTGATCTCAGAAAACGAGTATTCAGGTTTTTACAAAATCAAAATTGAGAATTTACCAAAATAATTTTTCATGTAGTTTAATCTTTTAGAGCTAATGTGGCAGTGTGTAACGTGTACCTACACAATATAAAGAAAATCAAGGATTTTGTAAGTAATAAAATGGAAGTTTTTTTAATTTAAAGGGTGACCCTCCATGCAAAGATGGCAATGCTCAATTATAACTTTTATCTGATCTTAAAGGGAGTTACTTTTGAAAACATTTATAATATTTATTAATTAAATCCTGCACCAGCGAAATATTATTTAAAAAAATCTAAAATATTATGAAATATTAAATATATATGAATGTGTTGATAAATAATCGATGACTCTTGTTTGTAATATCTGAATTTGTTTGGAATTAAATTGATTATTTTACGATCCGAGTTAAATGTTTCAACTTTCAGAATTTGTATGGACGCTACATTCTTCGGTATGAGTCGTTTTTAACAATTTTCTCCTTATAAACACAACAGATAAAAGTAAGATTATAGTAGCAATAAAAAGCGCTTAATTTTCGCCGTAAATCTATACCCCTTTTTATTTTTCGCGAACACTCCCTTTAACTATCGTAGATAGTTTATTTTTTTTTATAAGTTGAAAAGCGTTTTTTAGAAAACTTCTCTTTGCTTTTCTGCAGTAGAAATGCGCATGTCACTTTTGTAGAAAATTTCAAAATAGAAAATAATCAAATTTTAAAATCAAAAAAACATTGATATCTAATTTATACTTGAACAAACTAAGCTTTTATAAGGCTAACGGTGTGAATCGGGCATTGTCATCTTTGCATGGAGGGTCACTTGAAAATACGCTTACAGTCCCTTTTAGATAATTGATTAAACGAATACTAATATAAATCGTTTGTAAACCATGTCCAGTCGAAAAACAATAATTTCACATTAAATTTTAATTTAAGTCTGAAAAGAAATATAAAACAACTAAGATATTCAGACCCAATTAAGTTTTAGCTTTCCAATTTTAACCGTGAATTACTATGAAATTAAAGTTTAATTAGTCCAAAATAACGCATAAAAAAGAAGTAACTAGGACGGGGGTTAAAAACTATGGTTCTTAATAGTAATTTATTTTAGAACATTATATTACTTAGAGATAGATCTCTTCAATACAGCGCATTAAGGAATATTGTGGATTTACATTAAACTACAGGGTGTCCCATGAAACATGACAATTAGTGAATAGTTTTATATGTCTTCTTCCAAAAGATATTAATTATCATTAATAAGAAATATAACATGGCAGTTATTTTACAGTAAAATTAATTTCAAAGTAAAATATATTTGAGTAAAAGATTGTGTTAACGAAATATCTTTAATATATAATATAATATATGGTAGAAGACATTAAAAACCATTCACTAATAAGTCATGTTTCGTGGAACACCCTGTAATTTAAATTAAAGTCTTGTATGTTTTCAAACTGAACTTTGTTTTTATAGAGTTTGCTAATAAGGAAGAGGTGAAAACTAGAAATTAGTTTACTTGTCTAACTGTAAGATGTAAAATCTAAACTGAACAGGAATTATGAGATCACAAAGCTATGTCAGTAAATTTGTAAAATTTGACCTCATATCTTATAGTCTAGATTGGAGTCTTCTTTAAACAACAGGGTTACCCACAAAGGATGAGACCTGAAACTCGTTAAAAAGAATTCTCTGTGGGTTGCACTTGGATTTTGTTAAAGGGACAGACAGACTATGTAAGGTAGTTAAACTGAGTATGCAGTGTTGTGGACAAATTTGAGACAAATAAAACGTTTCCACGATGTATAAATACTAAGTTTAAGTAAAGTCATTTTTAATGATTAATATTAATGAAAAGACTTGGCAAAAATATAAACAAGTATACAGCAGAAGTGATCCATCAATGTAAGAAAAAAGACTCAATGAATCCTAAATGAAGTCTCATCCTTTTTGGGTAACTCCGTAAAGGGAAAAAAGAAACAAAGCAATTGACTCTTTTCCACAAACTCAAATTTTCTAAACCCGATATCTTTGCAACCTGATGGTGTAAACTTTTGATATGTCAAACTTTCAATATTTGATCTAACAGAATTAATAGTTTGAAATATCTAAGGTCTACGCTACGACATTGGGGTCTAAGGATAAAGGGATTGTAAACTCAGAGTTTTTGGAAAAGTCTCAATTTTATTTGCAATGAATGAATCCATTATTTTGATATAAACCCATTGGATATAAAATTATTTGGATAGAGTTACTGCAACCCTGCCTTTGTCTTGGATGACTGGAGAATATAAAATGTAAGTCTTTTTTCAACCAAACAAATTTGAGTTTTTGCTACAAACTCAAATTTTCTAATCCCTATATCTTTGCCATCTATAAGTAGTAACATCAAAGTGAAACATCAAAGGTCTACGACATTGGGTTGCAAAGATAAAGGGATTATAAAATCAGAGTTTGTGACAGAGACTCAATTTCTTCAAAGAATATAAGTAGAGGTTGAAACTTTTGTTTAAAATGGAAATTAACTTCAACGCCTGAGATATCCACAGTGAACACTTGTAAAAACAATAACTTGCGATTTCTCAGAGATACAGGGTCACCCATAAAGAATGAGACTGTAAAGACGATCTAAAACTCTTTAAAATATGATAATCCCAATCTGCATTAATTATAGTCTTTCAATTGCTTATTAAATGATTTAAAAGAAACAAGTTGTAGGAAGCGCCATACTTTTACATATACAAACAGAAGAATTTTCGTACAGTCTTCTCTGAAGTTTCATTCTTTGTGTGTGATCCTGTATCTCTTAATCCGTCGGACAAAAAAAATATACCGGATTGGAAATTTATCGGATTAGAAATATACCGGATTAGAAATATACCGGCTTAGAAATATATCGGATTAGAAATATACCGGATTAGAAATATACCGGATTAGAAATATACCGGATTAGAAATATACCGGATTAGAAATATACCGGATTAGAAAAATATACCGGATTAGAAATATACCGGATTAGAAATATATCGGATTAGAAATATGTCGGATTAGAAATATACCGGATTAGAAATATACCGGATTAGAAATATATCGGATTAGAAATATACCGAATTAGAAATATACCGGATTAGAAATATATCGGATTAGAAATATGTCGGATTAGAAATATACCGGATTAGAAATATATCTTATAAGAAATATCTTGGATTAGAAAAAAACAAGGTCTAAACTGTGAAATAACCTTTTTTTTAACTTATAACATATAACATCTTTGTTAATAAATTTTTATTGTTTTTTTAAAGGAACAATTTTAATTCTCTCAGGAAACGAACAACTCTAATTTTCTAATTAATAAATCTTTGCAACCTATTGTCTTGGATCTGTGGTATTAGATCAAATAGTCTTAAGTTTATAAAAATAAAAAAGGTTTACTCCATCAGGCTGTATTGATGTAAGAATAAGAAAATTTTTACTGGCCATTCCTCAGCAAGTTGCCCCCTATTTAAAAAAAAGAACAAAAAAAATACTTTACAAAATTTTTCTTTTTTTTCAGGAAAAAAGGAGTTTTTCTATCAATATTCCCCGTTAAAGCTGGAGGAGACTTTAATATTGATTTCAAACAAAACGTCGTAAGGAACGGAACTAAATCTTTAAATTCTCAATAATTTCTATTGTCCTATACAAGGTACTAATGCAAGGAAAGTTAATTGCAGTAGCGTATACTCTGTGTACATATTGAAACCAGTTCTCTCTGGGCGGAATTTGTAAAAAAGAATAGATGCATTAGTGTTCGTTTAGTATTCAAGGAGGTTAAAAGCATTAAATTTTGATAATTCAAATCATAGTTTCGAACTATGAGCAGAATATTTCATAGATTATTTGTGTGAAAATGGATTCCATGTCAGGCTTCGACATCCGTCTTGTGCTTACTTTTCCGCCCAAAAAATTTGTAGACCTCTGAAATATCTTTCCTTGCATTAGTACCTTGGTCCTATAAATGTCTATGTCTGAATTGTCTCATGTCTGTTTCCTTCATTGTGATCTTGCCAAAACGTACATGGTCGATTTTACACTGGGTAGTCCAGATTTGACAGTACGACTGAATTCCTATACGTACATGTTGTGCCGGCTCGGATCATCCAACGATTTGAGCAATATGTGTATTTGCTGCTTTTTGTCTTTATCATCTGTGGTCTAACATCTTCTTGTGTGTTTTCATATATTTTTTTTTTATATCTACGTGCTTTGTAATGTTTTTTTTTACGTCCAATTAACTAATTGTTGCGCAATTGACCTTTTGTTTCTTATTTCTCTATGCCGGTGATGCAATTGTGAATTATTATTTTTTCCCTTTTCTTCGAGTTTTAATTTGTTTTCTGGTTTCCATATTGTTTGTTTCCAAATTGTTGTTTATTTTAAACATTAGGTTTTCTTCCACTTTGCCAAATTTTGACGCTCACAGAAAATTTATGCAAAAAAACAAAACAAAAGTGAATCAAAAAAGATCCAAAAACGATACAAAAACGATCCTGAAGGTGTATATTAGGCCTATTGTTGTCTGCTGTCCTAAATTGTCTTTTACGTCATATACGTCATAAAGGACCTTTCATTTGTTGTCCAAATGTCCTTTTAGCCTGATGTCCTCTGCATAGTCTGTGTCCTACAGTGAGAACCAGAAAACTGTGGAATAGGAAGACGACATGAAAGCCATACTTAACCCTATTTATCCGGGGGGTTTGCGATGACTCAAAAAGTATTTGAGCTAGGAAGCTCAAATTTTCTGGCTTTTCTAACTTAAGGCTAAAAGCTGGTCTTTTATACCTACTGCCTGAGTCCTCAGGCATACTTCCTAAATGCCTCATTTTACCAATTGTAAAGAAATTTTGCACAGATTTTTGCACAGCTACGCCTTTAAAGGGAATTTGCACATTTTCAGTTTTTCTTGAATACACATTTAGGTTTTAAAAATTTTGCAAACGTTTTTGCACATTTTTTGCTTAATAACTAGATTTTGCAATTAATAGTTGGATTTGTGAAAATTTGCCATTTATTTGCAGATTATTGAAGTTGAGCCTAAGTGCTTTCCAAAAACGTATCAAATTGTATAGATTTGTATCACAATTATAAAATAGAAGGAGGGGGGTCAATTTGACCTCCCTCCAGGTAATCATGAAACCAGACGTCAGAATAAATAGGGTTAAGAGTATTTGATGTTGTTACAAAGCAATAAGATTTACCATACTCTTATTGAATCACTTACTTTGTGTAATGAATGTTTACAGCCAACAATTGCAAAATTGCACTGTCATAACTTGAATTTATGAGTCGTCTTCTTCCTCCAGAGTTTTCTGGTTCTCCCTGTTGTCCGTCTGTTGTCCTACTGTTACTAAATGTTCCTGCTGTGAAGGATGATTGTTGTTCTGAGAAATACAACTCAGGTATAACGTGAAAAAAAATATCCAAACATCGAAAATTAAATCTTATTTTCAATTTCTTTCTATTTAAAGTAGGGTTTCCAAACATTCGTTCACTCTCTTTTGCGAAATTTCCGTTCAGCCAACGAGACGAAAATGAGGACGAAAACGAAAATTTTCATTCAAAATAGTTTGTTTTATGCAAAAATTTTCTAACTTTAGATTTTTATCTCGAAAGGACAACGGTTTTAACGAAAATTTTGAGAAAATTAACGCAATTTTTGACGAATTACGTTAGTCACTTGTCAAATTTCGTTAGAAACGCTAATTTAAAGTTGTGCACATTTTCTAACGAAAGTATACATAAGTCATAATTTTTTTAATAGGCGTAGTATTTATTGGATGATTTTAGTTTTAAGTAACATTAGTCATAATAATTTGTGAGAACTTAGCTTAATTGTAGAATTTTCTTCTTTTGTCTATAACTATCTATATATATATATATACTTTGCTTGTCTGTCTGTTTGTATTCAATAAACGCCATAAAGACTAAACCAATCGGGCCCAATTTTTTTGTGGGACCTCGCGTGACCCCAGAAAAGGTTTATGGATGATCGAATTTTCAAAAATTGGCCTCTAACAAAATTCGATTTTTGAAAATTTTGAAAATCTGCGAAATTTTTTGTTTCTCGTTTTGTTTTACAATGTATACAAAAATAACATGTTCACAATTGAAATAGAAGATGAGCGCCTAGTGTTTACAAATTTCAGTATAGTATCATTAATATTGTTTCTCAGATGTAAAAGATATCAGGAAATGTTCCTTATTCAGGGATTAGTGCTTGAACATTTCAGTGTAGATTCAGAATGGAGAGAAACTACATTCTCGGTAATTCAATTATTCATCCTTTCCTTTATTCATTCATCCTTTCATTTGTCATTCCATTATTTAATCCCATTCATTGATCCATTCAATAATCAATTCTTTGAACCATTCAATGATTTATTTCGTTGATCTTTTCAATGATCCATTCAATAATCCATTCATTAATCCATGTAAAGATATATACTCGACAATTGACTACTGATTAATGACTAATAATGAATTGTTTATTTGTTTTTGTTTACAGTTTGGTGTACTGCAAGATCTAGCATATATCATGACGAATGAATTGTTTATTTGTTATTGTTTACAGTTTGATGGTGTACTTCAAGGCCTGGGGGAGCTGGCTGATATGATGATGAATGAACTAGGTGTCGGGGAAATCATTGTTAAGAAACAGAAGAGGTACAGTCACAGAGTAGAGAATATATATTTAGAGAAAAGACAAGAAAATTCCTCGGTTTTAACTATTTATCTCTTCATTACAAGATTGCACTAAATATAGGATATATGCATCATTTGTGGGTTTAACCATGTACAGGGTGTCCCAAAAAACATGGGAATTCAGTGACAAATTCGATATCGTCTTTGTTATGAATTAGCATTGTAATACCTAATTTTAAAAGCCATAATATTATTATGTCTGCTAGAGTTTATTTTATGAAAAGGGTAAAAGACTGTAAAGATGTGTCTATAATGTCTCCGCAAGATGAACAGTGAATACGGACAAGTTTACTCTGTTTGTATACTGTAATTTTCTTGTTTTACTAAGTACAACCGAATGCAGTCAAAACATAAACAAACAAAATGTAAACATAGCAGACGAAACTCTTACAGATTACAGCTTTCTCAGTAGGTATCACTATACTAAATCAAAGAATTATTTGAAAAGACGATATCGAATTCGTCACTGAATTCCCATGTTTTTTGGGACACCCTGTATCTTAAACTTTACAATAAAAAACTACATTGAACACCCTGTATTCTATATTGTTTATTGGGACACCCTACATTCTATATTGTTTTGTGCGACACCCTGTTTTCTATACTGTGTATTGGTACACCCTGTATTCTATATTGTTTATTGGTACACCCTGTATTCTATATTGTTTAGTGGGACACCCTGTATTATATATTGTTTAGTTTGTTTAGCAGGGACACCCTTTATTCTATATTGTAGTGGGACACCCTGTATTCTATATTCTTTAGTGGGGCACCCCGTATTCTTTATTGCTTAGTGGAACACTTTTATTCTATATTGTTTAGTGGGACACCCTGTATTGTTTAGTGGGGCACCCTGTATTGTTTAGTGGGGCACCCTGTATTGTTTAGTGGGGTACCCTGTATTGTTTAGTGGGACACCCTGTGTTGTTTAGTGGGGCACCCTGTATTGTGTATTGTTTAATGGGACACCCTATATTATATATTATTTAACTGGACACTCTCTATTCTATATTGTTTAGCTGGGTGATGGACGAGATCAAGGAGTATACCAGGGGGATGGCAGAGTGTGTGATGTGGCGACCTTCTCTAGGATTAGAACTGTGTATGCGCCAATTCTGGATTGAGCAAGGTATTTTTTAGGGAAGATTTGTTCACCCAGGGGCGTGCAAATAAATTTGTCCAAGGGGGGGAGGAGAGCTAACCGCCAACCCTCCCGGAAATCATAGTTTTTGCTTTTCCAGAGATACACTTAGAACCCCTCGGGGTTTATTATCGATAATGGAAAACAAATATCAGAATTTAATTTGTCTCACCACGTCTGAGAACTCTAGCTGACCCTCTATATTGCCTAGAATTGGCTTTATCACCAAGCACTGACATTATGTCCTTAAGGGACTAAGGTCGTAATTCCAAATGAATACATTTATTGAGTCCCACTCACAACGGTATCCTCGAATAAAGCGTTGATGTTGAACAATGATTCATCTTCCACTGTTCACATTATGGATCAGATAAAGGTTTTAAACCATATATTTACAGGGTCACTTAAAGGGAGTGTTCGTGAAAACGAAAGGGGGTATAGGCTTACGGCAAAAAATGAGAGCTTTTGATAGCTACTAACCTTACATCTTTCTGTTGCGTCTATAAGGAGAAAATTGTTATACCGGATCATGCTGAAGAACGTAGCGTCCATATATATTCTGAAAGTTGCAACAGTTAACTTGGATCGTAAAATAATCAATTTAATTCCAAACAAATCATTTAGATATTACAAACAATAGTCTTCGATTATTTTTCGATGCGTTCGTTAATGGTTAATATGTCATATTATTTTTGATTTTAAAAAAATAATATTTCGCTTGCACTGGATTTTCGAACATTTCTGGGAAAAAATGAAAATGTCGTCTTTATTATCAAAAATCCTTGAAACTGGAATATATGTTTTCAAGGGTAACTATCAGATCATAAAAAATAAAAAATATTATGAAATATCAACTGTATACGAATATGTCAAAAAAAATCATGGATGATTATTGGTTTTAATATCTGAATGTTTTTTTTGGAATTAAATTGATTTTTTTTTCGAACGGAGTTGTATGTTGCAACTTTCTTAATTTGTATGGACGCTGACTTCTTCGGTATAAGTCGTTTTTAACAATTTTTTCCTTCTCGCCATCATTGATAGAAGTTAGATTAGTAACGATTAAAAGCGCTTTTCGTGCTAAGCCTTTACACCCTTTCATTTTTCGCGAACACTAACTTCAAAGAAGAAGACAGTTCTTTTCATTTGATGAGGCCTCATGGTGACTAGTCATGTGCAGTTGGTTGATTTTTTCCCCATATTCTCCTCCAGGGTCAACATTTGGCATAGTGTAAAAAGAGTAAATATTTTTTAAATATTTTTTTTGTTCAAAAACGATCCAAAAATCAACGTTTTTGGCAAGTTTTTCATATATTAGGACAAAAGAAATACAAAGTGTTCAATTGTTAAAATTTAATTAATTGTTAAAAAACATTCGCTTTTTGACTCTGAAATAAAATATAGGCTAAAAGAAACCAACTAATTCCGTCGTTCTTCATGTTAACTATTTTCAGGGTGGAGCTATCCGTGGACCTATCCAACCTGCAGTTAGAATTGGAAATAACTATTTTCTCTTGTTATAGTATAGTATAAAGTAAAGTAGAATGTGAATGGAATAGTATATGTACTACAGTTAAATACAGAATACCTTTACTTTGCGATAGAATATTATATTCGGAAAGAATTAATTTCAAGCCTTGTTATCTAATTATAGATTTTCATCTTTCAATTGCGGTTTCTGTGTATAAAGAAAATTGTAGGAATATACAGTGTATCCCACGAAACATGACAATAGTAAGACGACTTTAATGTCGTATTTAATCCTGGAATTTATACGCGACATTCAGTATTAAACCTTATTTAACATGTATGATTCTTTATACAACAGCCACAACATTCTCCTAATCCTGGCAATAACAAAATGTAGTTTGATTTTTTTGTGCAGTCAATATTACCACAGATATTTAGAATTATATTCAGATTTTAATTTTGTTACATAGAATCATATTGGTCGAGTTGGTCTTCTCATATCTTGGGTAATATTAAAAGCACAAAAAAATGCAGATAACCTTTTTTGGAAATTCCAGGACTGGGGATGTTTTGAGATTATTATTTTATTTCTAAAATTAGGTCGACAAAAAACTGCAGCAAATTATATCAAAAATGACGTTAAGTTTGCTACCGACATATTTCGTGGGACACCCTGCATAAATCATAAGAACGTAACGGAGACTGTAATTGTAATTTCAAGTGATCCTTTCTGGAAGTGTTAGCATTCACTGCGTTGTCTGATCAAGTATGAATTAGTCGTAAATGCTTTTTTTTATGAAAAACTAACTATTTTTTTATTGGCTTGCGCATTTCTTGGCTTCAAAATAACAAAAAAAAATCTAAGAATAATCTGGACAAACGACGGTATCTTACATTACATAATTTCACAGATATAGGTTTCAATGGTATTCTTGTGAATCTGATATTTCCCTCTTTTATAAGGAGGGTTAATTTGCATTCTGTCTTCAAACTACAGTCCCTTTAATAGAACAATAATGAATAAAGAGTCGGTCATCTCTATAACTCGATAAATAATATTATTTTTATACAAATCATAATTAAGGTTTTAAACATATGATTAAATCATTTTTAATTTTCATCTCAAAACTAACTTTGGGTAAAGATGAAAGTGTGTTTATAGAGTTTATTTGTTCTTAAAAATGTCCAATGTCGGAAAATTGTTAATTATGAAGATATATTCGGATATTGTTTTTATCTTCATAGTAGCGTAGAGGGGGACCTTTCAGGGAGGGGAAATATACCTAAAAATAAATAATAATTTTAGAAGTAAAAAAGTTTTTATCAATCGTTAAAAACATAAAAAGTAGAGAAACATTGATTAACTATAATCAAGATGATAAAGGGGGGGGGGCCACAAAACGTATTACTCTCCGGAAAATTTAAACAGTGTTTAAACATAACTTAGAATTGTCGTAGGAGGCTGATTTTTTGCNGCGGCCTAAACATACAAATGGTTTGAACTATAGCGGCCTAAACATACACATGGTTTGAACTATAGCGGCCTAAACATACAAATGGTTTGAACTATAGCGGCCTAAACATACAAATGGTTTGAACTATAGTGGCCTAAACAAACATACAAATGGTTTAAACTATGTTGTCTTAACATACACAAGTTTCGAACTATAGCGGCCTAAACATACAAATGGTTTGGACTATAGTCGTCTTAACATACAGAAATTTCGAACTATAGCGGCCTAAACATAAAAATGATTTGAACTAAAGCGACCTTAACATAAACATGGCGTGAACTATAGCAGCCATAACAACACATGATTTATTCTATGGCAGCCTAAACATACACATGGTTTGAACTTCAAACATAATTATAATAATCATAATCATAGTTTGAACATTAGCGGGCTTTCAAATGATTAGAACTATAAAACATTCACATAAGATTACAATGATTAGAAAATAAAGATTATAATACACAATAAACATGGTTTTGTCAGTAGGGATGTATAAAAAACATAATTTGAACTATAGCGGGCAACACAAACATCATCATAGCAGGCTTTCACACGACTTAAACTGTAGAGAACAATAAACAAACTTGGCATAATAAACACGATTTGTTCCATGGTGGACTGTGATTAACATAATTTTAATTACTAAAGCCTGAAATACAAATAATTTGAACTATAATATATATACATAGGTTTAAACTCAACCAGCTAAACATATTGCTCGCAAGATTTCACAATCCTAAGAACAAAGATGACAATTACCTGAATGAGTAGCTTCCTGTCCTCCTCAATATGCTTGTGAGTCTCCTGGCTCTCCTGCCTCTGCTCACCCTTCATCGGTATATTGATGTTTACCTTCAGCTTCTTGTTCTTATATCTAAACATTAATATTTGTTTAATTCAGCTTCTTGTTCTTATATCTAAACATTAATATTTGTTTAATTCAGTTTCTTATTCTTATATCTAAACATTAATATTTGTTTAATTCAGCTTCTTGTTCTTATATCAAAACATTAATATTTGTTTAATTCAGCTTCTTGTTCTTATATCTAAGCATTAATATTTCTTTAATTCAGCTTCTTGTTCTTATCTCTAAACATTCATATTTATTTAATTCAGCTTCTTGTTCTTATATCTAAACATGAATATTTGTTTAATTCAGCTTCTTGTTCTTATCTCTAAACATTCATATTTATTTAATTCAGCTTCTTGTTCTTAAATCTAAACATGAATATTTGTTTAATTCAGCTTCTTGTTCTTATCTCTAAACATTCATATTTATTTAATTCAGCTTCTTGTTCTTATATCTAAACATTAATATTTATTTAACTCAGCTTCTTGTTCTTATCTCTAAACATTAATATTTGTTTAATTCAGCTTCTTGTTCTTATATCTAAACATTAATATTTGTTTAATTCAGCTTCTTGTTCTTATATCTAAACATTAATATTTGTTTAATTCAGCTTCTTGTTCTTATCTCTAAACATTAATATTTATTTAACTCAGCTTCTTGTTCTTATCTCTATCATTAAAGGGACTGTAAGCAAAATTTCAAGCGAGCCTCCATGCAAAGAATACAATTTCTGATTTGGAACGGTACCCTTAACACTTTACTATGATAAAACTTGTGGAAGATACCATATTTATTCTGACTCGAAGTGTTCATTTCTGTGAGCTTCTTCATTGCTTCTTAAAAAAAAAGAAATGCGCAAGTCATTTACACAGAAAAACCGCAATTAAAAATTAACAGGTTTAACAAACAAAAAAATTAATATCTAATTCATGCTTGATCAGACAAAGCTTTCAAGGGTACCGTTGTAAATCGGGCATTGTCATCTTTGCATGGAGGGTCACTTGAAATTACGCTACAGTCCCATTAATGGTATATTTATAAATAAAAAATCAAAACCCACCCCTAATAAATCAAGGGTTTTTATCTCTTAATGAGGCTTAAAAAAATATTTTCAAGTGGTGGTTCATCGTAGGAATAAAGAGCATTTGAGATTGAGAACATCACATTATCTGTATCTTCAAAGAAAAATTAAGAAGATCTTATTGAAGAAAAATATTTTACTGTGTCAAATTGAGTGATACAGGTGTGTATCGGAGTTATGAATAAAATGTGACATCTCTGGACCCAACCACGTACTAAATTGTCACAGGGTTGAATATTAGTTCTAAGATTTAAAGTCAATATTTCCTCTTTTTCCCTCTTCCCTCCCGCTTTTCCCTGTTTCCTCTTCCCTCTTTCCTCTCCCTTTTCCCTGTTTCCTCTTCTCCTCTTTCCTCTTCCCTCTTCCCTTTTCCCTCTTATCTCCCCCCCTTTCCCTTTCACTTCCGAATTTCCATTTTTTTCTTCATTCTTTCTCCCCAACCGAACCCTCTCATCTTATATAGATCTGAATTGTCATTTTACCAAGGGCGGTTTATATTTCTTACCCTTTAAAGAGTGCTATGATAGTATCAGACTTGATATCAGCCTCCTCGATATTCTCATTCCCCGGCACTGTCAACAGTTTGGACTTGAGCAGTATCTGTAGAACCTGCACAAATATAGTGAGAACCAGAAAACTTTGGAATAGGAAGCAACTTTTAGACTCAAGTTAGGACTTTAACCAGTCCAATAAGCAGGAGACATATTAATTGTTCAGTGTAAACAGACCCATTTCACTTAATAAGTGTGTACTAAAACAAACATATTTTCTTTGTAACAACATCAAGTACACCTTAGTATTGCTATAAAGTAATCTTCCTATTCATATTATAATCAATTTATACGATATCACAGACAAAAATACTGAGTTCAAATTTTAATACGGAAAACGACATTACTTACTACAAGGAAGAGATTGAAAGACGAACTTATTGACAAAATATTGCGGATTTTACAGCATAAGGCGACATTACTACTGACTTTAGAACATGGAAGAAAATACAAAGTACTAGAGCATAGACAACGTCACTTAGTACGAAATAAACCATTAAAGACGACATCACCGACTGACGTAAGGATAAAGATTTAGAAAACATCAGTGACTAGAATGAAGATAAAGATACGAAAGACGACATAACTACCTTGCAGTTATAACTACAAAAAACAACGACATTGACTCCGTATTTCCTGTTTACCTGAACCAGAAGATCCTCCTTGATCTCCGTAGCTTTAGCCAGCTTCCCCACCTCCCAACTATCAGACTCATTGTAGGCAAGTAGGATGGACATCTAAACAAGGTGTTAAAGGGACTGTGCTCTTAATTTCAACTGACATTCCATTTATAGAATGGCATGTCCGATTCACAACGGTACTATTAACAGATTAGTTAGATCATGAATAAATATTTGATGAATTCCTCCTTGTTACCAAGATAAAGGTTCAAGTGAATAAAGCATCCAACCCCTAAATGTAGGGTTCACTTAAACTAAATTTTTTTAAATAATAAGACAAATATAAAATGAAGAAATTGACTCTGTTTACGAATGCCTTTATATCTGATGTGTAAGCTTTTGATTTTTCTAAATTTGATTATTATATCTAACAAAGTCATAGTTTGAACTATTGCAGGTCTGCGACATCAGCTCGCTAAGAAAAAAGGGGTAGAAAAATTATTTCGGTCAATTGTTATTGAAAAGACTTGGAGGAGTCCAATATGATTTGTTAAAAATAGCAGGCCACACTTTTAAAAGCTCAGTAGTGGGTGTCCCCTGGTACCTGGAAGGTTGAAGCTGAGATGGTGTAATTATTCTTGAAACAATGCGTGACAAGTTCTCCTTTACTCATCTGATACAACCAGTTCAGTTTACGACCAGAGTGAATACTGCTGTAAAATGTTGTAAACCTAAATATTATTATTATTATCAATCAACCAATCCATCAATCCATCAATCCATCAATCCATCAATCCATCAATCCATCAATCAATCAATCAATCAATCAATCAATCAATCAATCAATCAATCAATCAATCAATCAATCATTCAATCAATCAATCAATAAATCCTTCAAAGATTTAATAATGAAAATCTTTGCTCATATATACAATATGTAAATATATATTTATTTACAGCTGACTAAATGGTTGTACCGAAATGATTAGATTGGGTCAACGCTCCCTGCTATAACAATGTGTCCATTAACAAATTGGACGAAGCTGATCTTAACGTTTAAGGGGAAGACACAAATATTCTCAGCAGTCATTCTTCTTACTTCTCTTTCCATTTGATTTCTCTTTCAGTTTAATTTCCACTTTTAAACTGATTCATACTTTGTATTTGATCTCAAACATTTGTTATTACGATATTCCCCCCCCCCCCCAATACTTTGATTTCCTACCTTCCTACACATCTCTCTAAAACAGAAGGAAGGCTGAAAGTACAACCCTGCTGGAATGGCCAAGAACCGCTTGATAGAACCTGATAGAATAAAGAAAATTAAAATAATAATTTACTTATATCAATGTTGATAATAATACTAATAATGTCAATAATGATGATAACAATTTATATTGATATTACTGGTAATAATGACGCAAATAAGAAAAGAATCTAAACAAAGGTCGACTTCAATTAGTATAATTGCATAGAATATCTTTGACATAAAATAGTATGGGGGGAAGGTTTAGCATCCTACTATTTTCTACAGTGGTGAGCATATATATCAATACAAAATGGCTTACTAAAACGGTGATGTCCGACACATATTTCAGTGGTGTCCGGATCTGAGATACTATAATAACGTGTGTTCGGTGTATGTATTCTAATAAATTATAAAAATTATATCCCAATTTCAGTAACACTGTATTGATATATATGCTGACCACTGTATTTAATAAACAAAGTTTAACCTGGATAGAAAAATCAACATTGAGCATTTCTGAGTTCTCCAGATGCCGACGGAACGATTCAATCAGGTCCTTGGACAATCCGATATCCTAGAACAGAAAATCAGATTCAATCAGGTCCTTGGACAATCTGATATCCTAGAACAGAAAATCAGGTCCTTGGACAATCCGATATCCTAGAACAGAAAATCAGATTCAATCAGATTCTTGGACAATCCGATATCCTAGAACAGAAAATCAGATTCAATCAGATCCTTGGACAATCCGATATCCTAGAACAGAAAATCAGATTCAATCAGATCCTTGGACAATCCGATGTCCTAGAACAGAAAATCAGATTCAATCAGATCCTTGGACAATCCGATATCCTAGAACAGAAAACCAAGAAATAAATCAATAAGGTCATTCTTTAACAAATCAGCCACCCCAGTGTAGTCCATGTCATGGATTTTCTCTAAATTTTGCACACAGCTGGCATATTATGAGAAAACATTTAATCCGAAATTTCTGACTCCTGTGACCTCTGGTTACGAGTTATGGCCTCCTACAGTTCCGGCCTCGAGGCAATTTTCGGCCTGTCCTCGCATGCTACAATTGGTTGTAACTTTTTTGTTAATTAAGCTATCAAGCTAATTTTAACGCCATTTTTTACTACATACTAAAAGATTAAATTATAATATTTTTTTTTTACCATTTTCATATGCTCAGAAATTGTATCTATATTTTTCGACTTTTTTATGAGAGTATCTTCCAATTTTTGCAATTTTTTTTTAGAGATTCTCTACAATGCATTTAATGATTTTGCATAGTTTCATTCTTGGAATTTAATTGATCGTAGAATCGAATGCAATGTTTTTAGGTTTTAGTGAGTAAACCTATGAAGTTATTTAAGCTAACAAATCAACATATCAATAAATCTAATAATCGACCAGTTAATCAGCCTTATAATCCAATAGCCAATTAATCTTCAAAAATCGTAGAATCTATTCTTAAGGTTGCCGTTATAAAAAGTAGCTCACCCTTTGAATTTATTTAAAATTTAAAAAAATAATCCGTTAATCAATCATTAATCATCTTCTGTAGTTTGCTGGTGTATTCGAATTCAAGATCAATCAAACAATCAATCAAACCTATCAATCAAACAACCAATCAATCAATGAACAAGTTATACCTGGAACATCCTCTGTAGTTTGCTGGTGTATTCGAATCCACAAGCTTGCTTCAGCTTCGTGATCATGGATGCTTCAGCATCGTCACTTGCAGACATACCCTGCACAGTACATTATATATATATATATATATATATCAAAATTTTAGAAATATCGGTCCAAGGGTTTCCTGCGTTATGATCGGAAAAACAAACAGACTTTACAGAGATTACACTTTGTATATATAGATATATATATTTTGTATCAGATAATCCTTTCAAATGCCTGAACTCGATTTCAAGATAGGAATCTTTTAATTTAAAGCGATTGAGTTCTTAATCCGTTTATCTGATAATTACAACTGAGTTCTTAATCCCTCTATCTGATAATTACAACTGAGTTCTTAATCCGTTTATCTGATAATTACAACTGAGTTCTTAATCCGTTTATCTGATAATTACAACTGAGTTCTTAATCCGTTTATCTGATAATTACAACCGAGTTTTTAATCCGTTTATCTGATAATTACAACTGAGTTCTTAATCCGTTTATCTGATAATTACAACTGAGTTCTTAATCCGTTTATCTGATTATCGCAACTAACTAAAATTTCTACGACCTCCAGAGATACCTGAAGTGATTTGACTTAATACATGGGGACTACAACAGATACGGATTAGTGATTTCTGAAGAGATTATTAATATTAAAAATGTTTAACCTCAGAGTTCACTTTTGTATATTTACTCATGAAATAGCAGCATTTTGGGTTGAAAGATCTCTTTGAATTAAAAAAAAACGCATAATTAGAATCTTCTCGGTGATTATTGGCTCCTTATTTGATATCTGCAGATATGATCAGTCCCTTGAATTTTACCTGAACTAGACGTTTAGCCAGCATCTTGCTGTAGAACTTCTGGAACACGTCCTTATCCTCGATATACTTGAACACCGTCATCACCTACATTATTTTATCATTAATCACGGAACTATGTATATACAAAATTATTGACGCGGAAAAAAAGTTTTTTAGAAAATTTTTTTATTCACCTTTAATTATAGACAAAAACTTTTTCAAAAGTGGTAAAATATACATTTTAGAATTATCTTGTCTTTTGAAGTTCACATCAGATATATTGTCATACTCTTACTGAAAACGTACAATACAATTCACTCTAGTGTGCCGTCCATTAGCGCCTGATCCAATCAGGGTTCAGTCATGTGTTTGGTGTCTATTCTGAACCAATAGAAATTGCACAGCGATAACATCTATTTTTCTATCTATACTCATCATCCAATCAGAAATAAATCCGTTGATCGGGGTTAAACAGTAAATAGAAATATTTACTTCTACTGAAACTGAAGTGACAAGGTGTGATCAATAAGTTTCGCTAATAAAAGTTATGGGTACGTCTTGAAGTCTCAGCTCTGATTTTTTTGTTGAAAGTTTACTGTATTTTTACCGGATTATTTTCATATCAGCTGATGTCAATAAGATCGTTGTAGTAATTATAATGAGCGTTCTCCCGAAGTATTTCAGCTTCGTTCGCCACAGAAAGAAAAATTTCAAAATGGATCCAAACTTGATCCAACAAAGTCTGTTTTAGACCCTTTAAAAACGATCAAAAGAGAAGAGCGATAAAGTATTTAATGTATGAAGGACTTCAGAGGAGTTTTCTGGCTTTGATTTACATTCAAGATACATAATCAATGTCATCCCTTTGGTCCTACGTACGAGATTTTTCGACAAATTTTGCCAAGATTTTTGTCATTTTCAAATCTTGCTTTACAACTTTGTTTACAATGTATAGGCAAATATCAAACATGCTACGAGAACCCTTGCTATTTTCAATATTTTTGACCATTTTTGGGGTCTTAATGGTCTTTTTCCGCCCGGACATGTCATAATCCTTCAAATATTCATATTTCCCTTCTTAACCCCATTAAACTACCATTAAAGTTCATGAAATCGTTTTAAAATACGTGCCGGAGCATGTTTAAGGGTTCTGTTCGGTTTTTGCATTGTCTAACAAAAACATGTTTGAGTAATCGAGCCTCCAAAGTGTCCTCTTTCTCCGATCAATATTCTAGATATTCCTATGCTGTGACAACGAAGCACATCCACCTTCAGGAGAACACTCCTTACATTACAACAGCAATCTGCTTGACGCCAACCTGGCCAAAAATGTATCCAGTATAAATATAGTGAACTTAAAACAAAAATTAGAGCTGACACTACTTAGAAAATTTTAGCGAAACTTATTGATCACAATGGTATATAACTAGTAAAAGTCTATTTGCATACAAGAAGTATACGAGGGTGGGATATGCAAGAAGCCCAATCTTGGGCAACCAATTCCAGTTCACTATATGTGGCCACCTTTACCCGAAAAAGAGGGAAAGAGAATGAAAGATTACTGTAGAAAACAGTACAGTAGAGTATAGACCTGGTTTAGAGTTTCCTCTAACTCTGCATCCTCAGGGTTCTTGCTGGACTTCTTCAGCAGGGCATCACAGTATCTAGACAGAATAATAAGGAGGAAGGACAGGGATATTGGAAAATTTTTATTATTAAAGTTTGAAAACTTTTTTTTTGCTTTATTAGGGAACATTTAGAATTTTGAGGAAAAAAAAACAAAAAAATAATATACAATTTTTCCCCTCCCCTTAAAATCATCCCCATCATTACATTAGGCATGTTTGTGTCGGAGGGCAAACAAAATTTATCTTATTTTTAAGAAAATTTATTAATTTTTGAGTACAAGCTATTTCTTAATAATAAATACCATAAATACTAAAACATAGTAAAAAGATTAAGAATACTGAACTATTCAAGATTGCCTAAAATCATGAATATAGGAATAAGATACGAACAGTTAGAAACTGTAATACTGGAGTTCACAAGAATTTTCAACCATATTTTACTCAGATCCTTATTCAAAATACTTGATAATTGATTCACCAATTAAAAATTCATTTTCTGGACAAACAGAATAAAAGGACAGAAGTCTAGAAACATGATGTTTACAATACAATTGGGAACTTGGATACTCCTCACTTGATCTCGATATCTACTGTGGGAACCTTAGATTTGAGACTCAATGTTATCAGTTATTTCTCCTCTGATCGAAGCTTCCTTCAACCACTGACTGTGCGGGATATAAAAATATCTTTAGACTAACAAAATTGAGATAAAGCATTGATCTCGATATCTACAATACAATAGTTCCCACCACTGGTTCTATTAAATAGAATTAAAGATACCAACTTACTTCGCCAGTAGTTCCGGGCTCTTACTAGAAGAATCTGCTACCTTGGTCACATTGTTATTGTTGATAAATTTTCCTGATAATAATAAAATACAAATATTAGGAAATCATTTTATGCAGATCCGGATCATGGTTCCAAACCGGATACTGATCAAGATCATAAGCATTTCTTCAAGGTTTACAGATTTTTTGAGGAAATTAAAAAATTTTAAATAATCTCTCATTATCATATAGTTGAGATTTTTTTATTTCACAGCAAAAAGTTTTTAACAGGTTTTTAGCACTGCAGGAAATGTTTTAAAAATTATGAAGTTTTAAACTCTGACAAGCTTTGACTAAAGAACATAAAGTGAAAAGTGAAGATGTGATGCATTAGAACAAAAAGATCAGTGCATTGGACTTCACAGCTTTTGATTCATTTAAGGGGTTTTTATTATCATCAGGTATTTGATTCACGACACGGACAATAATTACCATCACTAATAAAACACTTTGACAAAATACACTGACAACAATGCCAGGAGTGTGTACTGTAATATATATTTTCTTTAAAATCATTTCAACCATCTCCCCCCCTCCTCCTCCTCTCTTTTTATAGGATTTATTCACTGAATTGGATTTCAGGTGAAATAAATAATTTTGAGTAGAAGTTTTAAAGAAGAAAACTTGCCCTCTAGGGATGTCTAATTTTTTCGTTTCCACTAATTTAAATAAAATAGATTTTATTTTTAAACCTACCACAAGCTTTGTCTAAACTAGCCACGAAACCTCCATCTCTGTTGAAGGATCGCATCACAAGAGAATCGAATTTTCTAAAAATAAAATTTTCACACCTTTCCTTTAAAACCCTCTTTTTCATGAATACAGTTCTAAATTAGATTTATATATTAACATTACAAACATAGATAGATAGATAAGTTATTATGGTTTAGAATTAGAACTATAAAATTCGAACATAGATTTAATATATCGATTGTAAAAAAAGATTTCGACGATTTCAAAATTAATTTTTTGCTTGTTAACATCCACCACAAAACGTTCCAAGAAATAAAATAAATAATATTCCTACCTATGCACTTCGAGTATAGTCTGTATATAAATTTTAGGATCATTCTGAGCCTCCTGGACAAATAAAAACATTTTACAAAATAATTTTTTTTGTATTTGACTCAAGAACAAGGCACATGAAGTAAAATGGATGAAAAATGAAAAAAAATAAAAAAATTGGTGAACAAATAAACGAACAAAATGGTGAATAATGAACTGTTTAAGTTTAGTACACACTACCTAGTTTAATATCATAATAGATCGCAAAGGGGGGGATACAGTTATCGACTCCCCCCCTCCATCACAATGAATTCAATAAAAGAGTGAGTATTTCCCCCCCTTTAAAAAATCATTTGTTTTCTACAGAAGTTATATATGTTTGGGCAGAGCGGCAAATTAAAAAAAAATTTCACGCTAGAATAGTGAAAATAAATGATTTTAGAGGGGAAAATATATGATTTTTTGAGTAAAAAGTATAAAAATTCTAAAACTTTACACCACTGATATAATACAAACATAACAAACACAGGTTGCAAAAATATATTTTTCCTTAAAATAAGTTCCTACCTGTCCTAATTTCTCTATTGCAGATAGTCCAACTTCTGATATATGAACTTCTAGCAGGGTTTTCAGTTCGGTTAAACCATCGGGAATCCTGAAAAATAAAAATTAAATAGGATTTTGGGAACGATTTTCGAAGCTTTGTGGGAAAATTAAACATGGATAAAATAGCTTAGTGGGAAAATTAAACATGGATAAAATAGCTTTGTGGGAAAATTAAACATGGATAAAATAGCTTTGTGGGAAAATAAAACATGGATAAAATAGCTTTGTGTGAAAATTAAACATGGACAAAATAGCTTTGTGTGAAAATTAAAAATGGACAAATAGCTTTGTGGGAAAATTAAACATGGATAAAATGGCTTTGTGGGAAAATTTTTTTTTTTAGATCTAAATATTTATTTTGTAGCAGAGATTAAGATATTACAATTGTATTACAAGTTTACAACCTTCATAAATGGAAAAACTACATTATTTATTTTCTATATAAATGATTCATATGATAGACACAGATTAGACTTTGAATGCCAGTGCAATATTTCGCAGCTGACTCCCTCGTCATCCATTGCTGAGAAACAATAGAACTTCTTGTAGTTATTAACCAACTGATATTTAATTTGGTTGTCTACTTTTTCATATGTTCTAATTGCGTTGTGTCTAACTGGGCAAACTGTACAATCTTTTTCTTCACAGAAAGTTAAAACTGGGTTTGCAATGTTCACAGGTGGTTTTAGTTCGATTTCAAGTTCAGTTTCAGATTCTGGATTTCTCCATCTTTAGTCCACAGGTTAAGCTTGATATCCAGTCCTAGATCCACTCCTTCCCTATACAACTCCAAGAGTTTATGTGTAATTCTCATTGTTTGTGTTTTAAACTCCCCGCCATAGCAACAGCTAGCTGGGTCAGCTGGTATCAGGCTAGGAGAGAGAGAGTTACAGAGATGTGTTGTTGCTAGCAGGGTTAGGGGGAGACTGAGAATTAGGGGGAGACTGAGTCTTTGTGGGAAAATTAAACATGGATAAAATAGCTTTGTGTGAAAATTAAACATGGATAAAATAGCTTTGTGGGAAAATTAAACATGGATAAAATAGCTTTGTGTGAAAATTAAACATGGATAAAATAGCTTTGTGTGAAAATTAAAAATGGACAAATAGCTTTGTGGGAAAATTAAACATGGACAAAATAGCTTTGTGTGAAAATTAAAAATGGACAAATAGCTTTGTGGGAAAATTAAACATGGATAAAATAGCTTTGTGTGAAAATTAAACATGGATAAAATAGCTTTGTGGGAAAATTAAACATGGATAAAATTTCATGCGAAGGAGGCCATGCCCGACTCACAACAGTAACCTAAAAAGCTTTGTTTGATAAAGTGTGACGTGACACAAGCTGTCGTCAGAGTTGGGTCGAAGATTGGGTCTTAAAGTCGGGTTTAAGGAATTACGGCTCGGGCCGAAGTTTTCAAATCGCGGCCTCTGGCACCCCGGACTAACCAGAGTGAGCAGCATTCGGTTTCTTCTATTTGAAATCAAACGTGTTTTGGTCTATAACTCAATAATCATTTACTTTACGGATTTTTTATTCTATACTTTTTCATTCAAAATGCATATGCCGACAAAGCAGTATTTTAGAAAAAAGGCTTACAAATTATGTTTAACGGGTCAAATTGTGATCGAAAGTCACAGCTTTCTGGAATATTGACAGAACCGTTAAATCCACGTGCTGGGTGGAGCATTTCCAATATCGACCATTCTTATTGGTCCCTGGTCCACCCCTACCTTGAAACAAGTTGAAACATCCTGCCCAGATCCTCGTCCTTATCCGCCACCAGCATCGTCTTGAACTCCAGGTTGAAGGTCTCAAGATGCTTCTCAATCAAAACCTAAAAATAATTGTTTCTGATTTTAACCTTTTTTCAATTCTTTTATTTTATGCTTTACATTCCGAAAAATGTATTTTGTACGGCCCGGGATTATTATCTTTATATAATATGATTCCAGATGTATGTCAACGAAAAAAGTGGTGGACAAAGCATAAAAATTTATAAACTGATTATAGAGAAAAATTATTTTGAAACAAAACTGGATGAACCAATTTCGTTTATGACAACTAAATTCTGCCTTTTTTTCTGGTTAAAATTTAATTTTCATTTTTGTTGTTTGTGACCTTTTCACAAGTTTTGAGTAGACTGGGTAGCGTAGTTTCATGAAGGTATTCAAGCACTTTCCTCTCCTCTTCCTAAATATAAATAAAATCTTATGGATAAGTTTGAAAATATTCAAAAATAAATAAAGGGAATGGTGACGAAAAATGAATATTTCAACATTAAAATATTCTACTCGATGTTTCTGTAACGAAAAAATGTTTCACCGCTCCATCAAAAAGCCAATATATCCGAAATCGGGTTAGAATTAAAATTTATATAATTTGTCAGAAAATGAATAGTTTTCGTATTGATTATTTTTTGAGAAGTATTATCTATACAATACCAATTTATTACGAATGGTATTAGATATACCATTAAATTTTGTGACCCCTCCCATAAAACTAAGCATAGAACTGGCGCTTATTCACAATTTTTATCAGGGTGTATATTTTCCAGAAATATTCCCCTACCCCTGGGGAAAAATGATTCTTAATGCAGATTGGGAGGGAAGAATTAATCATTGGACATCAAAAAGCATATCTTCTGACTCTTTATGATACTTTTAACCCAAAATTATTTTATTTTCCCCTTTAAACCATTAATGTTATGCAATTCAGCGAAAAAAAAAAAAAATTTTGACGCTATTTTTACTTAAGGGAAAAAATATTTTTTTCGAGATAATATACACCCCTGATTTTGTAAACCTGAATTAGATACCTTTAATCTGGTTTCGGCCTTCTTCATGTATTCTGTAACAGGATTATCATGAAGAAACTTGGCGCTCTCCCGACTATAGAAACTCTCAGTGTCCTAATAATATCAATATCAATAATAACAAGAAGAAGAAGAAGAAGAAGAATAACAACTAGCTGAAGGGCCCGGCGTTGCCCGTGGAATGAAAAAAAAATATTTTGAAAAAATTACGAATTTTTTTAGCCTATGTCACTCCCAGACTTCACATGAGTGTCCACAAAAAAATTCAGCCCATTCTGCCGGCCGTAGGGAACATACATACGAATGTCTTGTTTTATTATGTAGAATTATTGAATACTAGGGTTTTAGGGCGCTTCGCGCCCATCTTCTATTTAAATTGTGAACATGTTCTTTTTGTTTACATTTTAAAACAAAAAAGAAAAAAATGTTGCGGATTTTAAAAAAAAAATTCGCGGATTTTCAAGAATTATATTTTTTTTACAAAATTAAAAACATTTAAACACATTTTTTTTTAAATTTTATCATTCATAAACCTTCCCTGGGGTCCCTAGAGGTCCCACAAAAAATTTGGGCCCGATCGGTTCAGTCGTTTTGACGTTTATTGGATACAAACAGACAGACAAGCCAAATTTATATATAGATTAAATCAATAATAATTTAAATTAGTGCTCAGGATCCAGGGGTAAAAATTTAATTAAAATAGTCGGAGACAGTTATCATTTGATCATTTCTTATCTCATCTCTGTTTGGTTTTCCTACAGCGAGTTCTTTAAATCCTTAAATTCTAGTTAACGCTGTGGATATCATATTCAGTCATCTATATAATAAAACAAGACATTCGTATATATACATATATATGTTGCCTATAGCGGGCCAAACGGCTGGACCGATTGGGCTGAATTTTTTTGTAGACACTCAGGGGTGGCCGGGGGGTGTTATAGTTAAAAAATATAATTTTTTTTTCCAAACTTTTTTTTCAAGTTTTTTTTCCATGGTCAACGCCGGGCCCTTCAGCTAGTTTATCATATTTCACAACTAGACGTTTCAGGCTGAGTTCGTTTACATGGACGGTGCCAAGATTCAGCTTAAAAGATAACAACCATTGGTAATAATAATAATAATAATAAAGTTATATCAAACAAAAAACCTTTTTTTCCGAAATATAATGAACTACTGTTTTTTAGACAAGTTCAGCATACCTATTTCATTGGTATAATAATATAAAAAATACCCTTCCCTCCATGATTAACATTATCAAGTTTAATTACCCTAATAAAGCAAACAACTCAGTTATTATTTTCAACAAAAAGACGAGGTGTCTAAATTAAACCAGTTAATCTTTTTAGACTAGATTTCAGAAAAGTTTATCCGGATCCGTCATTCATTGAAGTGGGAGCCGGCATAACGCATCAAAGGGTAGTGCTTCCAAAAGTAAACTTATTAACGAGCGTCATTGACGAATTTTGCAGATCTTGTATGTTCTTTGTTTACCTTGAGAAACTGGTTTTCGAAAGACTCCTTGTAAACGGACAGATTCTGCCCTTTAGCTGTTGGATCCTCTTCATTCAGTCCTAGTTCTACATAACAGCTCTTCACACTGCTTACCTAAAATCAATGAATCAATGAATCAATGAAGCAATGAACCAATGAATCAATATATCAATCAGCATTCAATCATTTAGTCCTAGTTCAACATAACAGCTCTTCACACTGCTAACAATCAATCAATCAGTTCCAGTTCGACATTGCAGCGCTTCACACTTCTCACCTTCAATCAATAAATCAATCATCAACAAAACAACAAATCAATAAATCTACAAATCAACAAATCAACAAATCAATAAATCTACAGATCAACAGATCAATAAACCTACAAATAGACAAATCAATCAATCAAAAAATTAATCAATATATATCAGTGCTTAGGACCTCTTTAATTTGGATGCAGATACGGATCCAGATAGGTCGCTACAATATGAACTATATAATATATATACATAATGAATGGTACACCCCTGGAAGCAGTAGAACGGGATATGGGTGGCAAAATTTCATCAAATCTTAAACCCTCCACCCAGTGTATTGAGGCTGCTAGAAGGGCAGGGTCAATTTTGACCCAAATAACAAGAGCCTTTTTATGCAAAGAGAGGTGCGTACATTCAACCAAATGTACAAACAATTTGTGCGTTGCCATTTGGAGTTTGCAGTACCAGCTTGGTCAACCTGGGTGCAAGGAGACATAGAAACTCTTGAAAAGTGCAGCGCAGAGCTATAAACCTTGTGTTTGGGCTGAGAGGTAGGACCTATGAAGAAATGCTTGTAGAACTGGGAATGAGAACATTAGCAGACAGTGCCTTGATCTTGTCCAAACTTTTAAAATAATTAATAAAGTAGAATCAACCATAATGTTCACCATAGTTGGAGACCAAAACTTAAGATTGACCTGTAGCACAGCGTACAGAAATAATTTCATAGCATCAAGATCCAGGATAGATTTAAGAAAGCATTTTTTCTCAAACAGAATTGTCACGCTCTGAAACTCCATACCACAGGATTTAAAAGATTCACATACACTGAACATCTTTAAAGCTGGATTGGAGAAATGAAATATCTAAACCTTGTGCCAGGACCAGTGTTTTTTGAAGCTCCCTAACCTGTCTCCTGCATGGTAGAACACTGTTCCGAGAGGAAACTAAACTGATGTCTGCCCCGGGGACCCAGAGTGTCTTCTGCAGACTACACATCAAGTAAAACAAGTAAGTAAACTTGATAAACCAATCAAAATTAAGGACATTTTTCATATATTTTTTCTTCATCAGTTCAGATTTGGGGTTTGAGAGCAAAATATTTTTGTTTGCAGATTTTGTTGATATTTTGCTCCTTATATCCAAATCCGCGGATCCGGTTCCCTGAAGCCAAAATGTTGAATCCTTGGCACAGATCTCAATCAATTAGTCAACCAATCAAGCACCAAACCAACCAATCGAATGATAAATCGACAATCAGTCCTTTAACCAACCATGCAACCAACCAACCAAACAATTTTCCGACCATTCAACAAACCAATTATCCAACCAACTGATTAACCAACCAACTAATTAACTAACCAACTGATCGAAAGATCAATTAACAATCTGTTTATGAACCAACAAACAAACCAACAAACGCACCAACCTGTCAACAATCCTTCCATGAACCAACCAACCAACCAACCAACCAACCAACCAACCAACCAACTGAATGACCAACCAACCTACCAATCAACCGATTGACCAACTAACCAACCATTTGAATGATCAATTAACAATCTGTTCATGAACCAAACCAATCAAAATTTCTTCCATGACCAACCAACCAAACAATAAACCAATTAACCAACCTACTAACCAATTGAAAGATCAATTACCAATCCACCCATGAACCAACAAAACGAACCAAAAAACGAACCAACAAAACAACAAACAAACCAACCTACAAACCAATCGATCAATCAACAACCCGCCCCTAAACCAACCAACCAACCAAATACCAACCACCAAACTGTTACTAAACCCACCAGTCTAGTGTTGATACTCTCTCCTCCCCTCTCCTTCTCTATGAACTTGAGAACTGCACTGGTCACCTTAAAATAATAATAATACATTTCACTTTTACTTTTATGAGAAACGTACTGCATCTACCTGTTAATATTGTAAACATACTGCAGCTCTCTGTTTATATAGTTAACGAACTACAGCTACCTGTTTATATAATTAACATACTGCAGCTACCTGTTAATATTGTAAACATACTGCAGCTACCTGTTTATATTGTTAACGAACTGCAGCTACCTGTTTATATTGTTAACGAACTGCAGCTACCTGTTTATATAGTTAACGTACTGCACCTACCTGTTCATATAGTTAACGTACTGCAGCTACCTGTTTATATAGTTAACGTACTGCAGCTACCTGTTTATATTGTTAACGTACTGCAGCTACCTGTTTATATTGTTAGCGTACTGCGCCTACCAGTTTATATAGTTAACGTACTGCAGATACCTGTTTATATAGTTAACGTACTGCAGCTACCTGTTTATATAGTTAACGTACTTACCTGTTTATATTGTTAACGTACTGCAGCTACCTGTTTATATTGTTAGCGTACTGCGCCTACCAGTTTATATAGTTAACGTACTGCAGATACCTGTTTATATTGTTAACGTACTGCAGCTACCTGTTTATATTGTTAGCGTACTGCGCCTACCAGTTTATTTAGTTAACGTACTGCAGATACCTGTTTATATAGTTAACGTACTGCATCTTCCTGTTTATATTGTCAGCGTACTGCACCTACCTGTTTATATAGTTAACGTACTGCAGCTACCTGTTTATATAGTTAACGTACTGCACCTACCTGTTTATATAGTTAACGTACTGCAGATACCTGTTTATATAGTTAACATACTGCAGCTACCCGTTAATATTGTAAACATACTGCAGCTACCTGTTCATATTGTTAACGAACTGCAGCTACCTGTGTATATAGTTAACATAGTGCAGCTACCTGTTTATATAGTTAACGTACTGCAGCTACCTGTTTACATTGTTAACGTACTACAGATACCTGTTTATATAGTTAACGTACTGCATCTTCCTGTTTATGTTGTCAGCGTACTGCACCTACCTGTTTATATAGTTAACGTACTGCAGATACCTGTTTATATAGTTAACGTACTGCAGATACCTGTTTATATGGTTAACGTACTGCAGCTACCTGCTTATATAGTTAACGTACTGCAGCTACCTGTTTATTTAGTTAACGTACTGCACCTACCTGTTTATATAGTTAACGTACTGCAGATACCTGTTTATATAGTTAACGTACTGCAGCTACCTGTTTATATAGTTAACGTACTGCAGCTACCTGTTTATATAGTTAACGTACTGCAGCTACCTGTTTATATTGTTAACGTACTGCACCTACCTGTTTGTTAAGGTTCTTGAAAAGGTTATCCCTCCAGGTAACTAGGGCCAGCTGATAGATTTCATAGATTCCCTTCGTTCCTTCCTCACATTCTCTCTTCACCCAATGTCTACAAAATGAGATTTTTTTCAGATAAAGTAAAAACCAAACAGATGCGGAAAATGACATTTAAGCAATAATTAAACGCATTTGAAGTTATTCCAAGTTAGTTTTGCTTGTAACTTATTAAATTCATAATTGAGGAAAATGGGTCTATCAACACCGCACAATTATTGTGCAAAATCTTAACTTTAGTCAAATTCCAAAGTTTGCTGGTTCTCACTGTATCCCGAGATTTTTTGCATCACGCATCTTTAATTTTCAGTGCGGATCTTTCCCCGTCAGAACTTCAGTGTTGCGAATCCCGGGATCAATCATTGATCTCCGTCTTATGCATGACTAATGAATCCACTTCGATATCCCGTGATGTTCAGGTTCACTGTTCATTCACTGCAGGGATTGATCCTCAAGTGTCAAAGATAAACAATATCCACACAATCTCCGGTTCGGTAATTTGATAGCTTTAAAAAAAAAGTAAGTCTTTGATACAACTTTGATTTTCTAACCTCTACATCTTTACAATCTAATGTAGTAGACCTTAGATATTTGATTTAAACTATGTATTGTTGATTATATATTTTAAGTTTGAAATATCAAAGGTTACTTACCATCAGGTTGCAAAGATATAAGGATTAAAAGATAAGAGTTTGTGACAAAGACTCAATTCCTTTGATGAGAAACCAACCTGTTAAGATAGGAACAGATTCCATTGAGAACCTTTGCACTAAACTGATATTCTTCCCATTCTCTTGTATAGAACTTCAACACGGGCTCATCCATTAAGTATGATCCTTTCTACAATATATTCAAACATAAGAAAACTTTTAAGCTTAGCCAGTTTGATTTAATTACTCAAACTGTTCACGACTGGTTAACTTTCAATTGCTTTTCATCCCCATATTTTCCGGAAAAGTGAAATTTTTTGATTATTTAAACAGCGAACTTGAAGGGAACAAATGTTTTATTTACTTCTAAGATTTTGTTGAGCCACCATAAAAGCCAAAAATTATGTTTAAAATTTGACAAAGCTTTTATCATGTTTAAGATAACTCGTCAGTTAGGCACCAAGCCCAAACCCTGTAAATGTTTATGTTGTGATGTCTACAAGGACCCTATGTATGGTATTATAGGAGAATACAGAATATTTTATGATAATATTCAAACTTCAATCTTGAGGATTTTTTCAGGTTTTTTTCTATGAATTATTTTTTTTTGGTATTTTTTGATTTTTTTAATTGTTCTTTTTTTTTTTTTTTTTTTTTTTTTTTTTTTTATTATTAGAATGTATAGGTTTAAGGGGTACCTGAAGGAGTCCAACTTGGTAAACCTTGAGGAATTCTTTGAGCTTCTTATACAGCTCTAGACCTACAAACTGTGCACCAGATGACTGAGTATTCTAAACAAATTCAAGGCTTACAATTTTAATCATTTAATTAAAAATATTTTTGACATAAATCAAACCATTTTTAAATACTTAGACAAATATCTTATTTTGTTCTCACAAAAAGGCAAACATATGAATGAGTTTGAAAAAATCATTTCTGATTTAAATAGTATCTAAGAAAACTTAAGAACTGGTGCAAGGTGGATTTGAGCATTTTTATGAATAAAGTTTCTCCGAATCCTAAGTAATAAAATATTCACCCAAATAGACACCAACAGTAAACACGAATAAGTATAAACTAATGGTCAATCTAGTATAAAGTATCAAATAGTGTTAAAGAGAAATAAACAATATAGAAAAGATTATGAGAAAGAAGCAGAACCTATCATTGATGGAATAGATCCTCAGTTTTGGAATCATAAATGTTAATAACGATTAACTACCTTCTTATTCTTTCCACTTCCAGACCTCTGGTTTCCACTGTTCTGGCTTACACTTGTACAGTAGTTGTACACCAGTGTGTACAACTCCATGTACCGTTGTTTAGTCATAGCTCGGCGCTGGAACACCTCCTCTATACCCTCCTTGAGACCGCCCCAGATCTGGTCGAGGTCACAGGAAGGTTTAGAGGACGCAGCTGAGGTTTGAGGACGGGCTGACGCCATTTTGTGAAGGTTAATATAGGCAGGGGTTTAGACAATATTATCACTGAAATAAAAACATTATCAAATAAAAATCAATAATAATTACAAATCTCAATTGTTCATATGGGCCATCTCCATGAAAAGGGACAAAATATTATCTAGAATGTATTTTTAGAGNGGGGGTCTGACAGTCTTAATCTACCTATTCATCTTAAACAAGGACTTTAGAAGCTACATTGTAAATTTTTGAACTTTTTGGAATATTAGGACCGAACCAAAAACTATTTTAATTATATCATAGACTGTACAATTTTTTTTTTTCTAGGGATCTAGCTTCTTTTAAATTTTCAATTTCCAACAAATATATAAAAAAAAACTGAGGATTTTTTACATATTTTCCTCTGTAATGATCCTGGATTAAAATTTGTCAAAAAAAATTAGCATTCTCAGTCTTGAACTATATCTTTTTACATTTAGCCTTTGTCATCATAAATTGTTTGAATGCTAAATTCAAATTCAAGTTCATCAAAATCTTAGATATTTTTTAATAAAATGTTTACATCATTCAGTCGTCTTAAATTGTAAATTTAATCTTTTAGTTCGCCCACATGGTCATTATAGGAGTGAAACCAATGACGAGTTTACTTTTCAGAGAATTAAAATTAGGTAAGTATTTCCATTGCAGATTATTTGGTAAAGAGTATTTTACCCAAGGTATCATTAGTTGCAGGGATTTATATTATTTTACCTAAAGGACCCGAGATGGAATTTAAAGAATTTGAGCCACGGTTTAAATCTGCCAAAACCCGGTTTAAATTAAGCGCCGGCTTAAATCTTGAAACATTTGATACAATATTTTTTAATTATTTTATTTAACCATATTTAAGCCGCGGCTTAAATTTAAACCGCCGCTCAAATTCTTTAAATTCGGCCACCGTAGGGGTAATTACAAGTAGAGGAGCATTCCCCATACACAACAGTACCATTTAAACCTTTGAATGATAAAGGATGTCGCACATATCAATATTTCTCTATTAAAACCTCATTTAGTTGCTAAACATGCTGAACCCGATTTTACTTTCAGTTACGTGTTAAACAGATCAACTGCGTTGAGGTTAATCTGTACACAGCGTACAGGCCTTTTTTTAAGCGGGTTCCGACATTTTTAAAACGAGATCTTTTTACTCAAACAGTCAAAGGTTTTAAGGGTACCGTTGCATTGCTCTCTTTGCACGTAGCGTCACTTAAAATTAAGCTTACAGTCCCTTTAATACATACAACTTCGTATTTCCGTCTTTCATGGATTCGTGCAATTCTAATTCCCCACCACCTCTTTTTATTTCATGAATAAGCTATTTATCTTAACCTTTAATTTGCTACGAGACTCAACAATTCTCTAGAATATTCTGTATTGACTATCTCCACATTATTTAGCAATCTGAAACCAGTAAATTAAATGACTGCATGAATTTATAAATATATAAGCTGAAGCTTAAATGTTTAACGATAAATCTACACGACTAAACTGAACAATAGTTTAAACTTGGTAGCCAACAAGACTTCCTTTCCCGATACATTCCCCGATAAAGAACCAGCAAGCAACCTGAAATTAAAATATTTAAAAATATTTCTCGATTAATAATCAATCAACTAATATACAGCCAGGTCATCAGATGCAGATCCAAGGGACAAAATTTCAACTAAAACATAAAAAAAACTGTTTGCTCTCGAAACAGTCTTCCTAGTTTTAGTGTCAAACAATGAGATATTATTGACACCTAGCTAATCATTACATTGTAAATCCATTTTTTTTAGAAGAAATTCTGTTTGAAAAGAATCGCAAGCACTTTTAAAATTATAAAGAGCATTCTAAACTTTTTAATTGCCTCTAATAATAATAATAAATATAAACTCTTTAAGATCTCGCCAGTAAAACAATAGTTGAGATGCAAAGTAATTAGTAAGATTTGATCTTTTCTCTTACTTTCTCCCAAGTTTCCTTGACCCCCCCCCCCCCTAAAAATCACTATAAAAACATTTGATAAGAGAGGGGGGGTGCCTCAAGAAGTTGGGCGAAGAATCCTACCTCAGCGACAATGATAGCGTTAACAGCAGCTTCACCAACTGTTACAGAAGCCCATTTAAAAGTCAGAGCACTCTAAACAGTATATTTATATTTACAAAAATACTTTATCTATTAAAAACGTTCATAAATATTTTTTTCGTCATAGCCCGCCAATAGGCTGGACCAAATTGCATGGGCAATGCCCATGTACATCACCATGTTAAATTTATTTTATTTAAAGACAAAGATGCTAAGTCATTTAAGTCATCTAAAGAGCGATGTAGAAGAGAATGTCTAATGGAAAGTTAAAGATACATTGCATACAATTGTTTATAAATAAATCAAATATTAAAAAAGGAGAAATAGGGGTTAAATTTCCTCTTAAAATCATGTGTTTCCATAAATAAATTCTATCGAATAGAGGAACAAGATGCTGAAGTTAATCTAATATCTTGTTTCAAATCCCCAAAAAAACTAAATATGAACCTGAACTAGTTTTGCAGAGCTCTTAACAACCTGACCAAGTTCTCCAGGGGAGGGGGGAGTCAGTTCAACCTTAAACATAACAATCCATAAACTGGTATATTCCTAGAGAACGATTTTTGGTCTAAATTTCTTGCAAGAGTAAACTCTCATATTTTTGTTTCTTATCATCAATATTTGGCTTACGCTAGCAGAGGACGTACGTTAAACAAAGGTTTGTTGCTGATCACCAACTTTTCAGAAAGCTGATTTGATTTCTATAATCCCTGCATAACAAAAATAGCATCAAAAACCACATACCTTAGCATAGCGACCAAAAGTTGCAAGTCTGGGTTGAGTGAATCGCAGAAATGACACGGGAGCCTTTGCAATAAAATTTAGAGCCATTTTTCTAAAATCGCTGGACATTAACACTCAAAATATTAATAAATTTTTAAACTGTGATCAACCATTTGAATTTTGCTACGTTAGGTTCTTTAAAAACAGACTTTTAAAGGCATCTATCTCGAAAACGAGGCCATCACAGCTTCCATGGAAAAAAAAGTGAAGGCCAAACAACTGATTTTGGACGCGCTGTCAAATATTTTGAAATGACGAAACTGTACAAAATATTATCTACTATAGACTCGAATTAGTTCAGATAATATAAAATGTCGTCGTTTTCTAAAATAGTTTTAAAACTATCTTTTTTATTTACTTTTAATTGAAAATAAAAAAAAATATTTTTTTTTTAAATTTGGAATATAAACCAATATTTGAAATGAAATAAATCTAAATGATATGTGATTTGTAAAAATCCAAAATTAACTTCTAGACTAGCAGTAAGTTTCTGAATTAAAATACAGCATTGACTATGTGTTTAGACTCGAATCAACGTTCTTTATTCAAAAAGTGCTATATCATCGGAACTAAAAGGTATTATCCGTACGAGGGAGGGGGTGCAGAGGCGCCATGATCCCCGCAAAAATGATCTCCGAACCTCAGGATTTGCAGAATTACCTCCAGGCCCCGCAAAACTGGTCTCCCAGCCTCAGTGACGTCACCAAGCCTTCCGCCATTCTGTCTCCACGCCCCGCATTTTGGTCTCCGCTTGTTGTTTTTATTTTTTGTTTAAATTTATTGGCTTAACAAAACAAATATCAAAATATATCTCTTCATNTAAATTTGCTGAAAAATAAATGGTCATGTAAAAAATTGATAGGAGGGGGGGAGGGGGGCAGGGGGGGGTCCAAAAATCGTATACTAGGACAGACCCCAAAATATAATTAAACGTTATAGTTTAATGAAAATTTATATATTTAAAAAACAGATTAACAATTTTACTAAATTATATTGTTCCGAATTTCCGAAATATATAAATCAGAAAATCAAATAAAGGGATCATGGAGATCATATCGTTCTCCTGTTTATACAGGGTGTCCCACGAAACATGACAGTTGGTGAATAGTTTAGTATGTCTTTTTCCATAATAATTGTTAAGTTGTTTATACCAAAGATCAAGAAAAATATTATATGGGAGTCATTATATCAAAATTGATTTCAAAGTAAAATATAATTAAGCAAAAGATTTGTTTAACTAAAAATAGCTATTTGTTAAATGTCATGTTTCGTGGGACACCCTGTATCTAACTGTGCTACTCTTCCTCCATATTACCTGTGTTTAATAATCTCTGCTCTGCATTCTATTCTATATACCTTTGTTTAATCTGTTTCTAGTTTCTCCTATTCTATAACAGTGGTTAATCTCCGGTTATATTATATGTACGTAAAAATAGTAATACGTATATGACAAACGCTCAAGTGCGTATGTAAAAACCTAAAAAATCCAATGAATCAGGAATTTTAAAGGTTTTCCATTTATGTTGAAAATATCCCAAAATTTCTTAATTTTTGGAATTTATAGGTTTTTCCTATTAGTAAAAATACGTATTTTTAAGGCATCAAGGTCTAAAACCAAAATGTTAAGCAGATAACTTTGATTTTGCATGCACATTGTTCCTTCATATCTATACAACTATGATTCCACAAATAGAAATTTTGAAACATTGTGTTTACCAAAATGTTTGCATTAAATTTCTTACATAACAATTCTCTTTAAAAATATCATAAAATACTTTTAGATTCTAACTTAAAATACATTTCTGTGCAGTTAAATTTTCGTGAAAATATTGACGCTTATAAAAACCTAAAAACTTACTTGGTATGAAATTTACGAAAATATACGTATTATTCAATTTGTATCAAACTTATCACTCTAAAAACCGAAAACTACGTAAAAATTTGTAAAATTGAAACCAAACGTTGAAAAATTATTTGGTATGAAATTTAATTGAAAATATACATATTTTTAAGTTTGCCTCAAACTTTTAAACTCTAAAAAAATGCATTTTTTTAGTAAAGAAAAAAACGAAAAAATACTAAGCATTTAAAAAAAATCGTTTGGTATGATACATACCTAAAATATGTAAATATATATAAAATTCTTTACCAAAAAGTTGAGCATACAAATTTTTACGTAAATATACCTTAATCTCATCCTACTATTATATAACTGTGTTTAATCTCTTCCTCATATTCCATAACTGTGTTTAACCTCTTCTGATTATTCTATAACTGTGTTTAATCTCTTCCTTTTATTCTATAACTGTGTTTAATCTCTTCCTCATATTCTCTAACTGTGTTTAACCTCTTCTGATTATTCTATTAACCTCTTCCTCCTATTCTATACCTGTGTTTAATCTCTTCCTCATATTCTATAACTGTGTTTAACCTCTTTTGATTATTCTATTAACCTCTTCCTCCTATTCTATGCCGTGTTTAATCTTTTCCTCATATTCTATAACTGTGTTTAACCTCATCTGATTATTCTATTAACCTCTTCCTCCTATTCTATGCCATGTTTAATCTCTTCCTTCTATTCTATACCTCTTCCTTCTATTATATACCTGTGTTTTATTTCTTCCTACTATTCTATAACTTTGTTTAATCTCTTCCTACTGTTCAAACTGTGTTTAATCTCTTTCTTCTATTCTATACCTGTGTTTAATCTCTTCCTCCTATTCTATACCTCTTCCTTTTATTCTATACCTGTGTTTTATTTTTTCCTTCTATTCTATACCTGTGTTTTAATCTCTTCCTCCTATTCTATACCTGTGTTTTAATCTCTTCCTCCTATTCTATACCTGTGCTTAATCTCTTCCTCCTATTTTACAACTATGTTTAATCTCTTCCTCCTATTCTATAACTGTGCTTAATCTCTTCCTCCTATTTTACAACTATGTTTAATCTTTTCCTCTTATTCTTTAACTGTGCTTAATCTCTTCCTCCAATTCTATACCTGTGCTTAATCTCTTCCTCCAATTCTATATCTGTGTTTAATCTCTTTCTCCTATTCTATAACTGTGTTTAATCTCTTTCTCCTATTCTATAACTTTGTTTAATCTCTTCCTACTGTTAAAACTGTGTTAAATCTCTTCCTTCTATTCTAAAACTGTGTTTAATCTCTTCCTCCTATTCTATACCTGTGTTTAATCTCTTCCTCCTATTCTATACCTGTGTTTAATCTCTTCCTCCTATTCTATAACGTTGTTTAATCTCTTCCTACTGTTAAAACTGTGTTTAATCTCTTCCTTCTATTCTGAAACTGTGTTTAATCTCTTCTTTCTATTCTATAACTGTTTTTAATCTATTCCTCCTATTCTATACTGTGTTTCATTAAGTTTTTGATTCATGCCGTTAAAGTAAATTCAAATATTCAATAAAAAAAATTATTACAAGCATTTAACTAGCGCAAAACTTTTCTGTTTTTGTGGAAACCTGAAATATGGATATTGTTCTAGGCGTGTACAAGACAACTATGGATATTGTTCTAGGCGTGTACAAGACAACTATGGATATTGTTCTAGGCGTGTACAAGACAACTATGGATATTGTTCTAGGCGTGTACAAGACAACTATGGATGTTGTTCTAGGCGTGTACAAGACAACTTTTTCCGAAGTGCTGAATTTTTTTTTACACCAACACAATTCCAGCCATATGAATTGCAACTGACCCCTTAGCATGTCCTATCAACAGTGCAAGGCCTCCTGTGTTCTCTTAAGAATTGGTCCAATCTTAAATATTTCCTGTCTGGAAATTGTTTATCCGAACATTGTTACTTTATAAGATATCCCTTCAGAGATGTTTTTCTTTTATTGGTCAGCTGTCATCATCTTAACAGTAAAATTATGTCTAATTTTGTGCATTGTATTTGGAGTTTATTATTTTAGAAATAAAGCAAGCCCAATTTCTTGAGAGATTGGTACCGCTTTTTTGAACTAACAACATTTTTAAGAACGAGCAAAACTTATCGTGAAAAAGGGTTTTGTTCAGATAAAAAAATGAACGATGGATGAACATAATAGACCATTATTAAAAAAACGAACAATTTAAAATGGTTCGAAGGAACTTAAAAAACGATATTTTTTTAACTGAATGAACTAGTTTCCAAAATATTTTGAAAAACGAGTTTTTTTTAACTGAAGGAATAATTTTATTGAAGGAACAATTTCACTGAACGATCGGTCAGTGAGAATATCAACGTAAAAGATAAAAATATTAAATTTGTTTTGAACGTTTGAAAAAAAAATACTAAATGGGTCGTTCACAAACGATGAACAAACGAAATGCAAAAATACTAAACACGTTCATGTCTCTCTTTCCACATTATGCACACAATTTTGAATCTTTTACTATCAAGGATTTTTAGAGACTTAAAGTTTAGCTTTGGAGATTTTAATTTTGCTATTGTTACAGGATTAAGTTTTATTATACTCCAGACTGATGTTAAAAGAAAACAATGAAATATGATATTGATATGAATTGAATGCTGTAAATTCATTAATTAGTACATAGCAAATCATAACAATTCTATTTTCTATTTTCCCAGTTGATAATAAATGTTGGGTTAGGTCACACATGTTTGAGAAAGAAGAACCCAGACATCTGAGTTATTTTGATAAAATGCAGAAGTTAATTCAGATTTCAGAATGCGTTCAAAAATATTTCTATACTTCGTGTTTATTTTACTAATTTGACATGTCAAGTTAACAAATCTTAATCCAGAATAACTAATGCAACCTTATTTGAGGGGACAGAATGGCATCGATACTAAAATCTTTATAACAAAAATCCCTAAGTTCGTACAAAAACACCAAATATTGTACGCTTAGCAGTTAGGAACCGTAGCTAGTAATACTTAAATTTTCGTACTTGCATTAACCTTTGATTTTTTATCTTTTTGGCATTTATAGTCTCCTTTCTTTTTTTCTCCTCCTTTCTTTCCCTATTTTTCTCTTTCTTTCCTTTCCTGTACAGTTTTCTGCCTTATTCTATTATTTTGCTACTGTACTCCTTAGTTTTGTCTTTTTTTCTCCTTTCTTGTAGATCCCTTTTCTATTCTTCTTTCACTTTTTCCGTTCTTTCATGTGCAGTTTATTCTTTCTCCTGTAATAGTTCTTTCTCATCCTCCCCCCCTCCCCCTTTCTCTTTTTTTCCTCCTTTCTCCTTTCATAGTTCTTTCTCACCCTTCCCCCCTCTCTTCTTTTCCTCCTTTCTCCTTTCATAGTTCTTTCTCATCCTCCCCCCCCTCCCTCTTTCTCTTCTTTTCTCATTTCTCCTTTCACGTAGTTTTCTTTCATTGTCCTTTCTGTTCTCTCTCATCCCCCCCCCCCCCCCCCCCCTCTTTCGCTCTCTCTTCCTCTCCTTTCTCGTTCATTATTCATTGTTTTCTAAACAATCCATGTAGTACGGAAATTTGATGATCTCTAGCCACTGTGCCTAGCTGCTCCAGGTTTTATATCACATTATGCAGTTGCAGTCGATCTATTTAACGATAACAGCTAGAACCTTTATGCATGGGAATGACTGCACAATTTAAAAGAATGCATAAACATGAGAATAATAAAATGTTGAAGCATCAAAGTTTAACTGCTTAACAACAGAAATTTTTATTTTCCCTTTATTCCCATGATGTTAACCCTATTTACCCCGGGGGGGGGGGCAATTTGATTCCACCCCTATAGTTTTTTTTGCGATAACTCAAGAAGTATTTGAGCTAGGAAGCTCAAATTTTTCGTACTTTTACAATTAACACCATGCCCATCACTTATGGCTAAAAGCTGGGCTTTTATACCTACTGTCTGAGTCTTTAGACATACTGCCTTAATGCCTTATTTTACCTATACTGGACTAAATCTATAATTAAACCTACTTCCAGTCATTGGAATTCAACATTTTATATCTTTGGAAAGCCTATAACAAAAGCATCCAGATTGCACAATGTTTGCAAAAAAAATTTGCACAGATTTTTGCACAGACGCCTATAAAGAGAATTTGCAGACTTTCATTTTTCTTGAATATTTTTGCTTAATGACTACATTTCGCAATAAATATTTTTTTTTTTGTAAATTTGCCATTTTTTGCAGATTATTGAGCTCAAGGGTTTCCAAAAACGTATCAAATGTTATAGATTTGTATCGCAATACGGGTCGGAAATAAAGGGGGGGGGGGTAAATTTTAACCCCTCCCACACGGAACCAGGCATGAAACCAGACGTCAGGGAAAATGGGGTTAATGACTGTAATTTACATTTTACTTTCAGAATGATGTGGATTTTTTATTTATTAAGCAGTATCATGATTGAACGTGTCGCTGGCAAGGAGTGCACCTTCTCTAAAGACTGCTTCGCCGAGAATTGTTTAAATACAACTGATCATTTACAGGCAATGTATTGCGTTAATTCAAACTTAAATTTTTTATCATTTTTACTTTTTCAATTTTTTAATAAAAAAGCAATGATGTAATTTTTCACTAATCTCCGTTTCTCTGTATTCATCAGCAGTAATAAATCAATTAGGTTTGTTAAGCCATAAACTAATAAGTGAGTAAAGAAAATAAGTGAGTAAAGAAAATAAAGAATAATCAGAGGCTGTAGAATTCGTGATCATGATTTCCTTATATTTTAATACTTATAAAGTGGACTGTGTAATACTAATGTGAACTATTTAGCTTCCGGGAAGCTTATCTCTATCGAAACCCTGCAGCCTTTGCAAGTTTGGAACCTGCTTCAAGATTCCTCAAATTGATGGAACAGAGTGTAAAGATGTTATAGATTGTCCTTGCAGGTTGTACAGATAGGCCTAGTGCTTTTTTAATGGTTGCAAATCAGAGCTGAAAACTTTAGAATGGTGGATATCAAGATTAATTTGCTTAAACTCCAGGTTTTAACTAAACCCAAGATTATTTTAAAACGCGCATTCGATATCCAATAAAGAAGTTAAAAATTTAATCAAGCAGCGTAACATGTTAAGATATACTCTTTAACCGTTGAAAAACTGGAGCCGGGAACTTTTGAATGGTGGATATCGGGATTAAGGCTTAGTCCACTCTTTTTCTTGATCTCGAGATTAACATAATCTTGCAAGATTATCTTAAAAGTGTATGAAAAACGATAAAATTCAAATTAATATTTAATCATCTGAGAAACTGTAGCAGCCAATCAGAGAAAAGCAGGCAACCAATGAGAGAACAGAAATATTCTCATTGGAGAAAACACGGATATCCAAGGAGATAGAAAAAGAGTGGATTAGGACTAAAATGAAAAGTTTCCACAGTGGATATTCGGATCAAGAAGTCAGGAATAAAGTTTATCCATTCTAAAGTTCCCAGCTCTCTGTTATGATTTCTGGTGTTGATGGTGTCATATCAATTGAACTAAACATTGATTGAACGAACGTAAGTTTTGGATTAATATTTATTAAGACTAACGTTAGAAATTACAATAGTCCTAAAATATGTTTTAGTAATTTCACATTAACATTAATAAATTTTTATTTGTTTAAATGCTTGAAATTCAATCGGATATTAGTTCAATCGATATAGCATTGTATCTGTAATTGCTATCAAACGTAACATTTAAACAGTAGAAATAAAAGAGGATTCTAAGAATAAAATCAAAAGTGTGCATTGGATAATCAGATTAAGCGATCGTGATTAAGGATATCTCATTCTAAAGTTTTCAGCTCAGTTAAACTTACTAAGTAGGAACTGGTTTATCCCTTTCACGATGCTTAAAATCAAGGAGTAATTCTTTCAAATGTTTTGTGTTCGATCAGCAAGCTTGACCTAGAGTATCAAATTTTCCACCAGAATTTTTCTTGGCGGAAATTTTAATTACCGGAAAAGATGAGCCGGAAAACGGAATTCCGGTAATTTTCCGTCCCGGAAAAAATATCAAAATTTCGGCGGAAACAGAAACACAGGATGTTTTATTAATAATTTTTAAATGCAAACTGTTGTATAAATGCAGTCTAAGAACCTTTAATGATACTCATGCTCATAATAGTGAAAACCTTTTAACTTTGATTGACTAATTAAAAAAATTTCATATCTTACTTTTGATTTTTATGTAATATAATTCTAATAAAGGGACCGTTCACTTACTTGGGTATAATTCGAGGGTAAACTAAATAGGCTATTAGCTATTCATTGGTATTAATCTAATCTGTGGCCTGAGAAAAAGCCGATTTTTCATTCAGAATTCCAGCGCAAAGGTATATGATACCTTTGCATTTACACTAATTGATGCTTTTTGTCAAAATGATGGATTTTTTAAAATTTTCAAATATTAAATTAAATTGCAGTATCTAATAGTCTTTATTTTTTATCAAAATTATTTTAAGATTGTCAATTCTAAAAAAATCTAGGATTCGGTTTGTCTGAGATAAAACTTGTTAATTTGGTAAATCATATTTAAACACAAAAGACGTTGATTTCTTGCTAATTCTAAAATCAAATGTTTTTATTTTATTATGTATAATGGCTGACACATGATGCCGTTGTAATATGATAATTTTAGATTTTATTGGGCTGTTGTTACTGAAAAAGGCTTTAAATAGTATCATACCAGAATTCTAAGCAATAAATCGACTTTTTCTCTAGTCATAGATATAGCTAATAGTCTAAATTAGTTTACCATTATATTACCCACTTAAGTGAACGATCCCTTTAAATACCTATTTAACAGTACCCAAACCCCAGAAACCTGCTTCTGTCAATTTGGAAAGTGTTTTTCCGATCCAAAGGTAAAATATTTTATTTTACAATTTATGTTGAATGTTTACTGAAGCTTCCTGTGAGTAAATTGGGTAGTCTTTTTAAATTAATTTTTCAAAAATAAGGGTTTTTAGTTTTCTTTGATGATGTGGCTTTTTTCAAGTTTCATGACAAAGATATATAGTAGTGGTAGTGTATAAAAACCTTCTTTTTAAGATCTAGATATTTATTTATGTATCGACGTTATATAAAGTTTACAAGATTGTTAGAACGGATTTAACAAGAAACTATTTTACGATAATTATCGTCTTCATACATTTGTAAATCCATTAAGGTAAAATCTATTATTTTAGGGATACATAAAAACAAGTTGATCATTATTGAACAGTTTTTAAACTTTTTAAGGGTATATATTCTGCCAGGGTCTTTGACATTTTGTATAGTTAAATAAAAGCAAACCTTTAAAACATTTTTTTTATTTTCATTTTAAAAATTTCTCAGAATTTTTGAAGTGCCTATAACGAAATATATACATGAGGTTCAGGTTTCAAAGATAATGAGGTTGTTACTCTATTTATTACAGACCTTCCATTAAAAGCCAACATAATATACTACTAACTTTACAAAAGTCATTAATGCATGAATAATATTTATGTGCATGAGAACACCTATTCCCCCATTCCAGGATAAGTTTGAGTGTAGAACATCTGAAGAATGTTCAAACTATGAAAAATGTTCCAATAAACTCTGCACATGTTCAGGTTAAAAATCAATTGTTTAAAACATTTTTCAATTTTTTAATATTTTGTTAGATTTGTAGGTAACCTTTGCGAATACCAGTGTGAGACTGCTGAGGATTGTGAGAAGGGCGGATACTTCTGCAAGAATGTTTATAGACCTGAGTTTAAATGCAAGTAGGTAGGTTGATTATATCAGACTAACACAGAGGAAGCGTTAAACCAGTTCCTTAATCTTGATATTAGTATCCAATGTGGGCACAATTAAATGTGAAGATCAAAGCTTTGTCCCTTCAATTAAGTTATCACTGGGCATTAATAACACCGGGGGTATCAATAAAAAGAATTAAATTAATTACTAGCGATATAAGATGGCGATCAATGCTTGATCCTCATATTCACAGCACAAAAGTTCTGGCTTCAGAACATTAAGTTGTGCCCGCTCCTGTATATCTGCCATAGAAATTATTGTACCTGAAACAAATGCCTTACTCCAATAGTTCTTTAAGTTTGTATCAATCCAGATACAACTCTCTCTGTATTCTTAAGTTTGTATCAATCCAGATACAACTCTCTCTGTATTCTTAAGTTTGTATCAATCCAGATACAACTCTCTCTGTAGTCTTAAGTATGTATCAATCCAGATACAACTTTCTCAGTATTATTAAGTATGTATCAATCCAGATACAATTCTCTCTATACTCTCTACAGAGAACTAGCTCTGACCGTAATCAAACAGAGTTCTATTCAACTAACTATATTTTAGGTTTAATGATACAGGTAAAAATGTAATTGACCGATAGGTCTGTTCAAAGATTAAAAAACATAGTTATATATACAAGACATGTTTATCAGGGTTATATACAGGTAGGTTCAGGTTTCCAATATATCGGGGTTATTACTATATTTATTACATACCATTTAAGATTTAGCTGCTATCATTTTGATCAGTACACACAAATCTGCGAATTAAAATTCGGAATAGCTTGCAGTATTCAATTTCTTCTCTGTGTTACTGCACTGTGTAGTGTACATGCATCCTCCTGTAAAGAGTATGAAAATGTACTTTCCAATGTACATAAACATATGGAGTGAATCCGGCCATGCAACCATAACATTTATCAAAATGGCGTCTTAATCACTCATCCCATATGAAAAAGTATTATCACTCAAATGCCATATGTTAAGATTCTCTGAAGAATGATATTTTTAACAACATCTTCAAAGATCTCCTGACAAACCCACAAACAACACTAAACTATTTTCTGAAAATCCCCAGTAAACAAGATTATTAGAGTTGAAAAAGATTGTTTATAAAATTTTCAAAAAACCCATTTTAAGGAATATTTAAAAGACCACCTAAAAATATTCTTAAGAATCTTCTGTTAAACAACACCTTGAACAATCTTCAGAAGAAGAATCTTATGTAAAACAACATCTTTGCAGATCTAAGAATCTTATGTAAAACAACATTTTTACAGATCTTAAGAAGAATCTTATTTAAAACAACATCTTTACAGATCTTTAGAAGAATCTAATGTAAAACAAGATCTTTACAGATCTTTAGAAGAATCTTATTTAAAANTTTTATGTACCAGGTGTGAGAAGAATATTTTTATGTACCAGGTGTGAGAAGAATATTTTTATGTACCAGGTGTGAGAAGAATATTTTTATGTACCAGGTGTGAGAAGAATATTTTTATGTACCAGGTGTGAGAAGAATATTTTTATGTACCAGGTGTGAGAAGAATATTTTTATGTACCAGGTGTGAGAAGAATATTTTTATGTACCAGGTGTGAGAAGAATATTTTTATGTACCAGGTGTGAGAAGAATATTTTTATGTACCAGGTGTGAGAAGAATATTTTTATGTACCAGGTGTGAGAAGAATATTTTTATGTACCAGGTGTGAGAAGAATATTTGCGTTGATGAGAAAATTGCTGAAGAATGTTCAAACATCAAGGATTGTAGCGAAAAAGGTCAAAACATAAATCTCACAAAAAGCCACCTAAACAGCTTAAAATAAGCTTAAATTAATTGAATTATAATATGATATATATAATAAAACAAGACATTTGTATATATATGTTGTCTATAGCCGGCTGAACCGATTGGGTTAAATTTGTTTGTTGAGACTCATGGGTGTTATAGGCTAAACAAATTCGAAATTTTTTAAAAAATATATATAAAAAAATTTTAATATTTTTTTCAACAAATTAAAAATTTTTTTTTTCACGGGCAACGCCGGGCTCTTCAGCTTGTATACAATATTTCTTTTTATATTACTGAGTTGAAAACCCCTTCCCCCTTTCTAAATTCATTTTGAGGGTTAATAAAATTCTACTAGCATTTTTTTTTCAGGAAAATGTTCCTCTGATGAGCCCTGTGAATGTTCTTCTAAAATTTGTAAAAAACCTTCCTGGTCCACCAAATACCCAGCAAATAATTGCAGAGATAATTTTGTAAGTCCTTTCTCTGGTTTGGGGAAGGGCACATATGAAACTCTAATTGGATATTTTGATTTTTCTTCTTGAAAGAATCTGATATGATCACCAATTATTTGATAAATTTTTTTGTCTGCAGGATTGTAAGTCTGTGCCTAACTGTGAGAAAGGGAGCTGTACATGTGAGAATAAAAAAGATGGCTGGGGATCATGCAAAACTAAAAAAGAAAAAGAATCTTCAGAAGATGGAGATAAAGAAGATGAAGTTGTTACAATTGAGATTGAAAATTTTAACGGGACAACTTCACCAGCGGAAGTAATTGATCAGCCAGAAGCGATCATTCAAAGTCTTATAGTTAACAATGGATCTGAAACAAATTCAGCAAATTTAGAAAATGCAATTGACCCATTGAAACAACAAAATGTACTAGGGCAAGACTATATAGCTTTACCATCTGAAGTAATTGATCAACCCGAAGTGATCATTGAAAATCATACAGTTAAATATGAATCTGAAACAGAAAATTCAAATTCAGCAAAATCAGAAAATGCAACAGATCCAACTAAACAAAGAAGTGAATTAGGTGAAGGCTATAATCAAGGAACCAAAGGAAAAGGTATGACTGGAATGAATGCTGAAACTATAAACCCTTCAGTAGATATATCATCAAATGGCACTCAGATTATTCTTAATGTAACAAATGCATTCTAAATGTCAATCAAAACAAGAATTTAAGAACTAAATGGTTTTGAATTTAATATATACTAGCTGAAGGGCCCGGCGTTGCCCGTGGACAAAATTTTTTTTAAAAATGTTAAAAAAAAATAATTAAAAAAATTTAAAACTTTGGAAGAAAAAAATTCTAATTTATTTTTGCCTATAATACCCCTGGCCACCCATGAGTGTCTACTAAAAATTTCAGCCGAATTGACCCAGCCGTTTGGCAACATATATATACATGAATGTCCTGTTTATTATATAGATTTTTGATATTCACTAGTCTAAATTGTGTATAAAAAATCCGGTTCTCTGGTTGTTAAACCTCGGAAAATTAAAAACAAAAAGAAGATAAAAATCTGAAAAATATTTTAGTACATGGCACCACAGGGCAAGGTACTAATGCAAGGAAAGTTAATTGCGGTCGCGAATACTCTGCGTACATATTGAAACCAGTTCTCTCTGGGCGGAATTTATAAAGACGAATAGGTGCATCAGTGTTCGTTTAGTATCCGAGGAGGTTAAAAGCATTAAATTTTGATAATTCACATAATAGAATATTTTATTGATTTTTTATGTGAAGGATGGATCCCTTGTCAGGCTTCGACATCCGTCTTGTGTTTACATCACCGCCCAGAGACAGTACACTGCAGTACAAAAGATGCGTACACCTTTGAAATAACTTTCCTTGCATTAGTACCTTGGCACAGGGAAGAGATTGAAACATTCCTTGATGAAATATAATCTCTGATTTGAAGCCAGTTTGAATATTGTACTTCATGAACATCTCGCTGCCAGTAGCAGGGATCTTTTTAACTCAATTAATGGATTAAATTGTTTTATTTGTTAAAACAGCCATAAATTGTGTAAACAAATTACTTTAAGCAAAGGTGATACGATTTAATCAATTCATGATTCTATCACATCTTTTAGGCAATAGAATGAGTAAAAAATGCCAGCGGAACCAAGAAAAGAGAAAGAAAACGATAAAAGAAGAAATTGAAAAAGATCTTTTAAAACTGTTGCTGCCCAGGCAGAGCTGGAATGGCTTATGATTACTTAAAACAGTTCAAAAATGTAAAATAAAGGTTTATTAGAAATAAAAAACGAAAATATTGAAAGATTATCAAAAGAGATATCCAAAATAAAGAGTGCTTTTTAAGACCTCATAACCTGTCCTAAAAATTAGTTTAATGAAGCAGGAACATATGGCAATTAGTGTTTCCAACGCAAGTGGATTTTACATCCGCACAATTCCGTCCAACTTTCTTGCGTTTGTGTTTCAACTTTTTGATATTATTCAATTTAAACCTTATGGCACGCAATAAATGCAATTAATTATTGCACAATTCCTTTCAACAACAAAAAAATCAATTTAAACTTTGGTATGCATTGCCATACACTAAACTAAACTGCACTAACATTTCAGTCTCAAATGCTAAAAAAATTAAATTTAAGCTTAATCTTTTGGTTTATAATATTCATTTGCAGCATGATAACCAGAAAACTCTGGCATAGGAAGACGACATTTTAGACTCAAGCAGACCAATGTAACTGAATCAGTGATTTAATAAGATACTAATTGCTAATTGCTGGTTTGTTAATTTGTAACGACATTAAATAAACTGTGATGTTGTCCTTCTGTTCCATAGTTTTCTGGTTCGCACTGTAGCAAAATATCTAATTTTGATTAAACAAACCTTACAATTTTAAAAATTTGAAATCTGCTGAAACAATTGTGAAACTTGGTCCTCGATTATTTTAAAATCTACAGAGATATTTCCATTCTTGTATCTGCTGCATAAATTTTGTAAGTCGAACAGTTAAAAATATTGATCTTTAGATGGAAAAACAATTCCGTTGCACGCAATTTCGTGCAATTCCGCGAATATTTAATTCGTTCCTTTTTCGAAATTATAGCGCAATGAAATGGCGCAAGCGGAAGCAACTATTGTGCGCAATTCCGCGCAACGGAATTCCGATTGTCAATGATATTTTGTCTAAATTCAACTTTCGTTCATAAAGAAACGATATTAATTAATTTGACTTGGTTTTTTAGCCTTTTCCTTGTCATTTTTAGGTGGGTCACCCTTTTAGTACTAAAATAAGTGCTTTTCGAACCTATTTTTCCCTTAAGATAAAAAGCTTATCATACATGCTTTTGAGAAATTAAAAAGCAGCAAATCTTTATTCTTCAAATTGAGAAGTTGTGAAAGAAAGTCACAATAAAGTTCCAATTTAGATTTAAATATTAAATATTTTCAATTATTTCTCCTCTTAATATAAAACTTTAAAAAATAATATTATCGTTCTGAACCTGTGGGTTTATTTGCCAAAAACAATTTATTCTGTTAAGAAATATATTTTTCTCGATGCCGGAAAGACATTTTTCCAATTTTTTTCATTGAGCGCTGTACAATGAACATTGTATACTTCATGCACTTAGTTTCCCAATCCCACTCAACTTACTCACTTAGAGAGGGGTGTTAACTGAAACTTAGTTTTTTTGTGCATCGGAAGATACTGTAGAAGTTACCTTTGATATTTCAAAATATGAATTCTGTCAGATCATATAGTCTTAGTTTGAAATATCAAATGTTTACACCATCAATTTAGAATTCAAAATAATAGAAAAAGAAGATGATAGAAGAAATATTAATCATATAATATTACTGTTTTCTACAATCCGGAAGTGTATATCCTATATTCAGACCGGAAGTTAATATAGATATTCTCCATTATTTACTAACATGAGTTGGGAGGAGAGAAAATAGTAGATGATGAAGGATTGATGAGGAGCAAGGGATGGGGGGGGGATATGTTTTTTTTTATGCAAAACATTCTTTGTTTTAGTATATGACAACTGGGATTCTTTTCTTTAGTTTTTGTAGGGCTTGATGTCGTTCCTGGGAAACGATCGTTTACTGGAACAAACGTTATTATCAAGAACGATGCCTTCGTACGAAAAAAAACACACATAAAAAGCGTTCTTTAAAATAACGAACGTGGAAAGAAGGGTAATTGGTTGGAAAGAATAGTCAGCAGTCGTAAACGTTAAAAGTCAGGAACTAGTTCTAAATCTGAAGGAATCGAGTCTTTACCACAAACTCAAATGTTCTAATTCCTATCTAACTTTACAGATCTAACAAAATTTACAGTTTAAAATATCAAAATATCTCAGAACAGAACGGAAAATGTTCGAACGAGGAACGAAAGATTTATCAATAGGCCCTCGTTCTAGAACGAGGAACGCGTTAACGACTAAAAAATATGAACACGCCCATCTCATTTTTGGCGGCTTAAAGGGACTGTAAGCGTAATTGTGTAAAAAAAATTTTGTAATTTTTAATTTTAAACCCCCTCACTGACCTCAATCTCATCTGTCCTTGCATTTGAAATATTGCTTTAAATCAATTTACAAAGAATTAGGTGGAAGAATATAACATTTTTACTTTAAATCTTCTTAGGTTCAATTATACATTTTATTAGATTGAGCAATTTCTGGGTTTATTATTACAGTCTAAATGTCAATATCGTTTTATACGATCAATTAATAAAGATTGATATCAAATTACTCAGAAAAATGCCCTTTATATGTTAATTTTAGAAGAGATATCTACATTCTTTTCTTTCAATTGATTGTGGGAGAAATCCATGATCGAGTCCGAGTTCATTGTTGCAGAAATCCACCAGATGTAGTTTATTGAAGTAGAAATCCTCGAATCCCAGTTTATTTATTCAGAAATCCAGGATTCCCAGTTTATTTTTACAGAAATTCACGAGTCCCAGTTTATTTTTACAGAAATCCACGAGTTCGAGTTCATTGTTGCAGAAATCCTTATAAGTCCCACTTTATTGCTACAGAAATACTTGAGTCCAAGTTTATTTCTGCATAAATCCTCGTGTCCAAGTTTATTTCTGCAGAAATCCACGAGTCCCAGTTTATTTCTACAGAATTCCACGATTCCCAGTTTATTTCTACAGAAATCCACGAGTCCCAGTTTATTTCTACAGAAATCCAGGAGTCCCAGTTTATTTCTACAGAATTCCACGAGTCCCAGTTTATTTCTACAGAATTCCACGAGTCCCAGTTTATTTCTACAGAATTCCACGAGTCCCAGTTTATTTCTATAGCGTTGCTGAAAAAATATAAAATGTTCAATTAAAATAAAGAAAAATTAAATAAAAATGTATTTGATAAAATACGAGAAAATGTACTTTTATTGCATCTTTTATTCATGGAGACTCTTTTCAGATCTAGATATGATAACTTTGTCAGGATTTAATTACAAAGTTTTGGTAGTTTTGCTTTAACCAGGGGATGTCAGACTGAGTTCTTGGTTGAAAGGATGAGAAAGAGCAAAGGGTGAGAGGGAGTGTTTCTCATTAAATACAGGGAGTGTTTCTACAAGATACATCAGTAAATACAGGGAATGTTTCTACAAGATATAACAGTAAATACAGGGAGTGTTTCTACAAGATATAACAGTAAATACAGGGAGTGTTTCTACAAGATATAACAGTAAATACAGGGAGTGTTTCTACAAGATATAACAGTAAATACAGGGAGTGTTTCTACAAGAAATAACAGTAAATACAGGGAATGTTACTATAAGAAATAACAGTAAATACAGGGAATGTTACTACACGAAATAACAGTAAATACAAAGAATGTTACTACAAGATAGAACAGTAAATACAGGGAATGTTTCTACAAGATACATCAGTAAATACAGGGAATGTTACTACAAGAAAAAACAGTAAATACAGGGAGTGTTTCTACACGATACATCAGTAAATACAGGGAATGTTCAGTAAATACAGGGAATGTTACTACAAGAAATAACAATAAATACAGGGAATGTTTCTTCATAATATTACAGTAAATACTGGGAGTGTTTCTACAAGATAAAACAGTAAATACAGGGAATGTTACTACACGATACATCAGTAAATACAGGGAATGTTACTACAAGAAATAACAATAAATACAAGGAATGTTACTACAAGATAGAACAGTAAATACAGGGAATGTTTCTACAAGATACATCAGTAAATACAGGGAATGTTACTACAAGAAATAACAGTAAATACAGGGAATGCTATTACAAGATAGAACAGTAAATACAGGGAATGTTAATAAAAGAAATAACAGTAAATACAGGGAATGTTACTACAAGAAAAAACAGTAAATACAGGGAGTGTTTCTACACGATACATCAATAAATACAGGGAATGTTACTACAAGATAGAACAGTAAATACAGGGAATGCTACTACAAGAAATAACAGTAAATACAGGGAATGTTACTACAAGAAATAACAGTAAATACAGGGAATGTTACTACAAGA